>NW_027040358.1:161569-211569 GCF_034236695.1 Oncorhynchus nerka
CCAGGTATACTATGATCACGGCCGTGTTCGCGATCTGATTTAAATGTCTCCTCCAGGTATACTATGATCACGGCCGTGTTCGCGATCTGATTTAAATGTCTCCTCCAGGTATACTATGATCACGGCCGTGTTCTCGATCTGATTTAAATGTCTCCTCCAGGTATACTATGTCCCCTCCAGGTATACTATGATCACGGCCGTGTTCTCGATCTGATTTTAAATGTCCCCTCCAGGTATACTATGATCACGGCCGTATTCTCGATTTGATTTAAATGTCCCCTCCAGGTATACTATGATCATGGCCGTCAGCTACCTCGCAGTGTGTCAGGTGAGCAGAGTCTTCATCTATAACTATGGGATCCTCTCGACAGACTTCTCTGGGTAAGTAGCCATGTTGTTCCAGATCAGGTTTACTGGCAGTACTCCAGAACCGTCTCCAGACTACATATTGAGTGTCTCGGTTTTGTCTCAGTGTTGGACACATTTTTTTACTCTGTCTTGACTCTGACAACGAGGACTCGTCATTTCTTTCCGAGACCAGCGGAGTAAAAATACTCTTAATTATCAGCTCCCATTCAGTCAGCAGAGTAAAAATACTCCTAATTATCAGCTCCCATTCAGTCAGCAGAGTAAAAATACTCCTAATTATCAGCTCCCATTCAGTCAGCGGAGTAAAAATACTCCTAATTATCAGCCCCATTCAGTCAGCGGAGTAAAAATACTCCTAATTATCAGCTCCCATTCAGTCAGCGGAGTAAAAATACTCCTAATTATCAGCTCCCATTCAGTCAGCGGAATAAAAATACTCCTAATTATCAGCTCCCATTCAGTCAGCGCATAAAACTGCCTCACCAGGTATTGACACTTGTTCACGACAGTAATATCTTATCGCCTGTTGAACCCTGGCTTCTTACTTTACTCCTGACGTTATACTGTCATTTACTCCTTACGTTATACTGTCCTTACGTTATACTGTCCTTTACTCCTGACGTTATACTGTCCTTTACTCCTGACGTTATACTGTCCTTTACTCCTGACGTTATACTGTCCTTTACTCCTGACATTATACTGTCCTTTACTCCTGACGTTATACTGTCCTTTACTCCTGACGTTATACTGTCCTTTACTCCTGACGTTATACTGTCCTCTACTCCTGACGTTATACTGTCCTCTACTCCTGACGTTATACTGTCCTTTACTCCTGACGTTATACTGTCCTTTACTCCTGACGTTATACTGTCCTTTACTCCTGACGTTATACTGTCCTTTACTCCTGACGTTATACTGTCCTTTACTCCTGACGTTATACTGTCCTTTACTCCTGACGTTATACTGTCCTCTACTCCTGACGTTATACTGTCCTCTACTCCTGACGTTATACTGTCCTTTACTCCTGACGTTATACTGTCCTTTACTCCTGACGTTATACTGTCCTTTACTCCTGACGTTATACTGTCCTCTACTCCTGACGTTATACTGTCCTTTACTCCTGACGTTATACTGTCCTCTACTCCTGACATTATACTGTCCTTTACTCCTGACGTTATACTGTCCTCTACTCCTGACATTATACTGTCCTTTACTCCTGACGTTATACTGTCCTTTACTCCTGACGTTATACTGTCCTGACGTTATACTGTCCTCTACTCCTGACGTTATACTGTCCTTTACTCCTGACGTTATACTGTCCTTTACTCCTGACGTTATACTGTCCTTTACTCCTGACGTTATACTGTCCTCTACTCCTGACGTTATACTGTCCTTTACTCCTTACGTTATACTGTCCTTTACCCCTGACGTTATACTGTCCTTTACTCCTGATGTTATACTGTCCTGACGTTATACTGTCCTTTACTCCTGAAGTCCTTTACTCCTGACGTTATACTGTCCTTTACTCCTGACGTTATACTGTCCTTTACTCCTGACGTTATACTGTCCTTTACTCCTTACGTTATACTGTCCTGACGTTGTACTGTCCTGACGTTATACTGTCCTTTACTCCTGAAGTCCTTTACTCCTGACGTTATACTGTCCTTTACTCCTGACGTTATACTGTCCTTTACTCCTGATGTTATACTGTCCTTTACTCCTGACGTTATACTGTCCTTTACTCCTGACGTTATACTGTCCTCTACTCCTGACGTTATACTGTCCTCTACTCCTGACGTTATACTGTCCTTTACTCCTGACGTTATACTGTCCTTTACTCCTTACGTTATACTGTCCTTTACTCCTGACGTTATACTGTCCTTACGTTATACTGTCCTTTACTCCTGACGTTATACTGTCCTGACGTTATACTGTCCTCTACTCCTGACGTTATACTGTCCTCTACTCCTGACGTTATACTGTCCTCTACTCCTGACGTTATACTGTCCTTTACTCCTGACGTTATACTGTCCTTTACTCCTGACGTTATACTGTCCTTTACTCCTGACGTTATACTGTCCTTTACTCCTGACTCTTATACTGTCCTTTACTCCTGACGTTATACTGTCCTGACGTCATACTGTCCTTTACTCCTGACGTTATACTGTCCTCTACTCCTGACGTTATACTGTCCTCTACTCCTTACGTTATACTGTCCTCTACTCCTGACGTTATACTGTCCTGACGTTATACTGTCCTTTACTCCTGACGTTATACTGTCCTGACGTTATACTGTCCTGACGTTATACTGTCCTTTACTCCTGACGTTATACTGTCCTTTACTCCTGACGTTATACTGTCCTTTACTCCTGACGTTATACTGTCCTCTACTCCTGACGTTATACTGTCCTCTACTCCTGACGTTATACTGTCCTTTACTCCTGACATTATACTGTCCTCTACTCCTGACGTTATACTGTCCTTTACTCCTGACATTATACTGTCCTTTACTCCTGACATTATACTGTCCTCTACTCCTGACGTTATACTGTCCTCTACTCCTGACGTTATACTGTCCTCTACTCCTGACGTTATACTGTCCTCTACTCCTGACGTTATACTGTCCTTTACTCCTGACGTTATACTGTCCTTTACTCCTGACGTTATACTGTCCTCTACTCCTGACGTTATACTGTCCTTTACTCCTGACGTTATACTGTCCTGACGTTATACTGTCCTTTACTCCTGACGTTATACTGTCCTCTACTTTCGTTGGAAAAATATCCTCAAACTTTGTTTACACTTGTCAGAGTTTCCTCCTGAATTCTGAAATAGTTTGTGTTTTAGGTTTTCATGGACTGTGTTTCTACATGGTACAGAATACAGATAAGGGTCTGCATTAGAGCTTCCTCAGTCCGTACTGAATCAGCTGACTCACTGCTTGAATCTGCACAGTGACAACAGCACTATCCAACTCACTTTTTTCCCCCAGTCTCAGCCTTCTTTAACCTCGGTTTTTCTAGATTTGTATGTTTTACTAGATTAATTTAGTTTCTCTCTCTCTCTCTCTCTCTCTCTCTCTCTCTCCTCTCCTCTCCTCTCATATTGAATCTGCCACTCCCCCTGGTTAGTTTGTCTGTTATCTGCAGGTTTTCTTGGTTCTTGCAGAGATTGTGAAGCACTGCCCTAAACAAATAATACAGCTGATAAAACAGTCAGTTAGTTTAACAGTACCTGCCGCTGCCATGCTTGCTATACTGTTGCTATTCTTTTCCAATGCTAATGCTAATTATGCTATTATATGCTTTGCTAACTATGCTATTATATGCTATGCTAACTATGCTATTCCTAACCCTAATCAATGCTAACCTTCGCTAACAAACTGTGCTTTCTCTGCAGACTGCAGGCAGGCTGAATGGTGAATGAGCTGAATCACACTGTACTGCTGTTGACTGGATAGACAGCACCATCACTGGGATCTGATGCTCCATTCACGTCCGTTGCTCTGCTTTTTCTCAGTCCATCTGGCTACTATCAGCCCTGTTTCTCACTGTGCCTCTGCTTAGACTTTAACCTCCAATCTCATACACTTTGAAATACGGTGCACAGTGTTAACACATTGTGATATTCTATTGTGATGTAATGTAGAACACCTGGTTGTTTTAGATGGGTTCTAGAATCAATCAGCATAGGAGTGATGTAATGTAGAACACCTGGTTGTTTTAGATGGGTTCTAGAATCAATCAGCATAGTAGTGATGTAATGTAGAACACATGGTTGTTTTAGATGGGTTCTAGAATCAATTTCTGGCTCCCGAGTTGCGCAGCGGTCTAAGGCACTTGCATCACAGTGCTAGAGGTGTCACTACAGACCCTGGATCGATCCCGGGCTGTATCACAACTGGCCGTGATCGGGAGTCCCATAGGATGTAGCACAATTGGCCCAGCGTCATCCTGGTTAGGGTTTGGCCTGTGTCGGCCGTCATTTGTAAATAATAATTAGTACTGAACTGACTCGCCTAGTTAAATCTATATTTTAAGTTTAGCATGGTAGTGTTGTCATGTAGGTTCATTGCCGTTCCCTAATAGTGTGTCTCTGATGTCACATCCTCTGATGTCACATCCTCTGATGCCAGCGTTCTTGACCTGACAATGCCAATCAGTGTCTGTTGACTACAGCTCACGTAACACAACCATACAAAGGACATGCACACTCTCTCTCTCTCTCTCTCTCTCTCTCTCTCTCTCTCTCTCTCTCTCTCTCTCTCTCTGTAAGTGCATGCCATGCTCTCACACAGAGCGTGTGTGTTCCTGCATGTGTCACACCAACAAAGAGGTTATTCTATGTGAACGTCTGAATGAAAAGCACCAAAGAATGAGTGATAATTTATTCCTCATGTACAGTTCGGCTGTAATGAAATGCTGTTCACATTCCATTTCTGTCCTTGTTAATGTCCTCAGTGAGCGTTCGACTTTATAAACTAAATATTGTGTTTCCTCCCTTCAGGCCGTTGATGATAATTACCCAGAAAACCACTATGTTAGCTTTTCAAGTGCATGATGGTAAGGAATGTCCAGGGGATCGTAAGGGATCCTCTTCTTCGTTTTCTGACAACATCTTGTGGTTTTGTCTTCGTTCTTTTGATGTTTGGGTTGAAAAAAACGATATCTCTCTCATCCCTCTCTCATCCCTACGTCTCCACGGTTTCCAGGTATGTGTAAAAAGCGCGAGGACCTCACGGCCGATCAGAGGCTCCATGCTGTAGAGTATGTATTCATTACGGTATATACATTTAACTTCCATATACATGCATGCCTTGCAGTGTGCGTTGGCTCAGTGTTGATGACCGTCTACATCTACCGTACACATCTACCGTACACATCTACCATCTACATCTACCGTACACATCTACCGTACACATCTACCATCTACATCTACCGTACACATCTACCGTACACATCTACATCTACCGTCCACATCTACCGTACACATCTACCGTACACATTTACATCTACCGTACACATCTACATCTACCGTACACATCTACCGTACACATCTACATCTACCGTACACATCTACCATACACATCTACCATCTACCGTACACATCTACATCTACCGTACACATCTACCGTACACATCTACATCTACCGTACACATCTACCGTACATATCTACCATCTACATCTACCGTACACATCTACATCTACATCTACCATACACATCTACATCTACCGTACACATCTACCGTACACATCTACATCTATCGTACACATCTACCGTATACATCTACCATCTACCGTACACATCTACCATCTACCGTACACATCTACATCTACCGTACACATCTACATCTACCGTACATCTACATCTACCGTACACATCTACCGTACACATCTACCATCTACACATCATCTATCTACATCTACCCGTACACATCTACATCTACCGTACACATCTACCGTACACATCTACCATACACATCTACATCTACCGTACACATCTACATCTACCGTACACATCTACCGTACACATCTACATCTACCGTACACATCTACATCTACCGTACACATCGTACACATCTACATCTACCGTACACATCTACATCTACCGTACACATCTACCGTACACATCTACCGTACACATCTACATCTACCGTACACATCTACCGTACACATCTACATCTACCGTACACATCTAACGTACACATCTACATCTACCGTACACATCTACATCTACCGTACACATCTACATCTACCGTACACATCTACATCTACCGTACACATCTACCGTACACATCTACATCTACCGTACACATCTACATCTACCGTACACATCTACATCTACCATACACATCTACATCTACCGTACACATCTACATCTACCGTACACATCTACATCTACCATACACATCTACCGTACACATCTACATCTACCGTACACATCTACCATCTACCGTACACATCTACATCTACCGTACACATCTACCATCTACCGTACACATCTACATCTACCGTACACATCTACCGTACACATCTACCGTACACATCTGCCATCTACCGTACACATCTACCGTACACATCTACCGTACACATATACCATCTACTGTACACATCTACATCTACCCTACACATCTACATCTACCGTACACATCTACCATTACCATCTACCGTACACATCTACCGTACACATCTACCATCTACCGTACACATCTACATCTACCGTACACATCTACCGTACACATCTACATCTACCGTACACATCTACCGTACACATCTACCATCTACCGTACACATCTACCGTACACATCTACATCTACCGTACACATCTACCGTACACATCTACATCTACCGTACACATCTACCGTACACATCTACATCTACCGTACACATCTACCGTACACATCTACATCTACCGTACACATCTACCGTACACATCTACCATCTACCGTACACATCTACCGTATCTACCATCTACACATCTACCGTACACATCTACATCTACATCTACATCTACACATCTACATCTACCGTACACATCTACATCTACCATCTACACATCTACCGTACACATCTACCATCTACATCTACCGTACACATCTACCGTACACATCTACATCTACCGTACACATCTACCATCTACATCATACACATCTACCGTACACATCTACATCTACCGTACATCACATCTACCATCTACATCTACCATCTACATACACATCTACATCTACCATACACATCTACATCTACCGTACACATCTACCGTACACATCTACATCTACCGTACACATCTACCGTACACATCTACATCTACCGTACACATCTACCATACACATCTACCATACACATCTACATCTACCGTACACATCTACATCTATCGTACACATCTACCATCTACCGTATACATCACATCTACCATCTACATCTACATCTACCGTACACATCTACCATCACATCTACATCTACCGTACACATCTACATCTACACATCTACACATCTACATCTACCGTACACATCTACCGCATACATCTACATCTACCGTACACATCTACATCTACCGTACACATCTACATCTACCGTACACATCTACCATCACATCTATCTACATCTACCGTACATCTACATCTACCGTACACATCTACATCTACCGTACACATCTACATCTACCGTACACATCTACCGTACACATCTACATCTACCGTACACATCTACATCTACCGTACACATCTACATCTACCGTACACATCTACATCTACCGTACACATCTACCGTACACATCTACATCTACCGTACACATCTACATCTACCGTACACATCTACATCTACCGTACACATCTACATCTACCGTACACATCTACATCTACCGTACACATCTACCGTACACATCTACCGTCCACATCTACCGTACACATATACCATCTACTGTACACATCTACATCTACCGTACACATCTACATCTACCGTACACATCTACCATTACCATCTACCGTACACATCTACCGTACACATCTACCATCTACCGTACACATCTACCATCTACCGTACACATCTACCGTACACATCTACATCTACCGTACACATCTACCATACACATCTACCGTACACATCTACCGTACACATCTACCATCTACCGTACACATCTACATCTACCGTACACATCTACATCTACCATACACATCTACCGTACACATCTACATCTACCGTACACATCTACCATCTACCGTACACATCTACATCTACCGTACACATCTACCATCTACCGTACACATCTACATCTACCATACACATCTACATCTACCGTACACATCTACATCTACCATACACATCTACCGTACACATCTACATCTACCGTACACATCTAACATCTACCGTACACATCTACATCTACCGTACACATCTACATCTACCGTACACATCTACATCTACCGTACACATCTACCGTACACATCTATCCGTACACATCTACATCTACCGTACACATCTACCGTACACATCTACATCTACCGTACACATCTACCGTACACATCTACATCTACCGTACACATCTACATCTACCGTACACATCTACATCTACCGTACACATCTACCGTACACATCTACATCTACCGTACACATCTACATCTACCGTACACATCTACATCTACCGTACACATCTACATCTACCATACACATCTACCGTACACATCTACATCTACCGTACACATCTACCATCTACCGTACACATCTACATCTACCGTACACATCTACCGTACACATCTACCATCTACCGTACACATCTACCGTCCACATCTACCGTACACATATACCATCTACTGTACACATCTACCATCTACCGTACACATCTACCGTACACATCTACATCTACCGTACACATCTACCGTACACATCTACCATCTACCGTACACATCTACCGTACACATCTACATCTACCGTACACATCTACCGTACACATCTACCATCTACATCTAACGTACACATCTACCATCTACATCTACCGTACACATCTAACGTACACATCTACCATCTACATCTACCGTACACATCTACCGTACACATCTACCGTAGACATCTACCGTACACATCTACCATACACATCTACCATCTACCGTACACATCTACCGTACACATCTACCATACACATCTACCATCTACCGTACACATCTACCGTACACATCTACCATCTACCGTACACATCTACCATCTACCGTACACATCTACCGTACACATATACCGTACACATCTACCATACACATCTACCATCTACATACACATCTACCGTACACATCTACCATCTACCGTACACATCTACCGTACACATCTACCATCTACCGTACACATCTACCGTACACATATACCGTACACATCTACCATCTACATACACATCTACCGTACACATCTACCATCTACCGTACACATCTGTACACATCTACCGTACACATCTACCATCTACCGTACACATCTACATCTACCGTACACATCTACCGTACACATCTACCGTACACATCTACATCTACCGTACACATCTACCGTACACATCTACCATCTACATACACATCTACCGTACACATCTACCGTACACATCCACACATCTACCGTACACATCTACCGTACACATCTACCGTACACATCTACCATCTACCGTACACATCTACCATACACATCTACCGTACACATCTACCGTACACATCTACCATACACATCTACCATCTACCGTACACATCTACCGTACACATCTACCATCTACCGTACACATCTACCGTACACATCTACCGTACACATCTACATCTACCGTACACATCTACCGTACACATCTACCATCTACCATACACATCTACCGTACACATCTACATCTACCGTACACATCTACATCTACTGTACACATCTACATATACCGTACACATATACCGTACACATCTACATCTACCATACACATCTACATCTACCGTACACATCTACCGTACACATCTACCGTACACATCTACCATCTACCGTACACATCTACATCTACCGTACACATCTACCGTACACATCTACCATCTACCGTCCACATCTACCATCTACCGTCCACATCTACCATACACATCTACCGTACACATCTACCATCTACCGTACACATATACCATCTACTGTACACATCCACATCTACCGTACACATCTACCGTACACATCTACCGTACACATATACCATCTACCGTACACATCTACCGTACACATCTACCGTACACATCTACCATCTACCGTACACATCTACCATCTACCGTACACATCTACCGTACACATCTACCATCTACATCTACCGTACACATCTACCGTACACATCTACCGTACACATCTACCATCTACCGTACACATCTACCGTACACATCTACCATCTACCGTACACATCTACCGTACACATCTACCATCCACCGTACACATCTACCATCTACCATCTACCATCTACCGTACACATCTACCATCTACATCTACCATCTACCGTACACATCTACCATCTACCGTACACATCTACTGTACACACCGTACACATCTACCATCTACCGTACACATCTACCATACACATCTACCATCCACCGTACACATCTACCGTACACATCTACCGTATACATCTACCGTACACATCTACCGTACACATATACCATCTACTGTACACATCTACATCTACCGTACACATCTACCGTACACATATACCATCTACTGTACACATCTACATCTACCGTACACATCTACCGTACACATCTACCGTACACATCTACCATCTACCGTACACATCTACCATCTACCGTACACATCTACCGTACACATCTACCATCTACATCTACCGTACACATCTACCATCTACCGTACACATCTACCGTACACATCTACCATCTACCGTACACATCTACCGTACACATCTACCATCTACCGTACACATCTACCGTACACATCTACCATCTACCGTACACATCTACCATCTACCGTACACATCTACCATCTACCGTACACATCTACTGTACACATCTGCCGTACACATCTACCATCTACCGTACACATCTACCGTACACATCTACCATCCACCGTACACATCTACCGTACACATCTACCATCTACCGTACACATCTACCGTACACATCTACCATCTAACGTACACATCTACCATACACATCTACCGTACACATCTGCCGTACACATCTACCATCTACCGTACACATCTACCGTACACATCTACCATCTACATCTAACGTACACATCTACCATCTACATCTAACGTACACATCTACCATCTACATCTACCGTACACATCTAACGTACACATCTACCATCTACATCTACCGTAGACATCTACCGTACACATCTACCATACACATCTACCATCTACCGTACACATCTACCGTACACATCTACCATACACATCTACCATCTACCGTACACATCTACCGTACACATCTACCATCTACCGTACACATCTACCATCTACCGTACACATCTACCGTACACATATACCGTACACATCTACCATACACATCTACCATCTACATACACATCTACCGTACACATCTACCATCTACCGTACACATCTACCGTACACATATACCGTCCACATCTACCATCTACATACACATCTACCGTACACATCTACCGTACACATCTACCGTACACATCTACCGTACACATCTACCGTACACATCTACCATCTACCGTACACATCTACCGTACACATCTAGCGTACACATCTAGCGTACACATCTACCGTACACATCTACCATCTACCGTACACATCTACATCTACCGTACACATCTACATCTACATCTACCGTACACATCTACCGTACACATCTACATCTACCGTACACATCTACCGTACACATCTACCATCTACATACACATCTACCGTACACATCTACCGTACACATCTACCGTACACATCTACCGTACACATCTACCGTACACATCTACCATCTACCGTACACATCTACCATACACATCTACCGGTTACATCTACCGTACACATCTACCATACACATCTACCATCTACCGTACACATCTACCGTACACATCTACCATCTACCGTACACATCTACCATACACATCTACCGTACACATCTACCGTACACATCTACCATACACATCTACCATCTACCGTACACATCTACCGTACACATCTACCATCTACCGTACACATCTACCGTACACATCTACCGTACACATCTACATCTACCGTACACATCTACCGTACACATCTACCACCTACATACACATCTACCGTACACATCTACATCTACCGTACACATCTACATCTACTGTACACATCTACATATACCGTACACATCTACCACACATCTACATCTACCATACACATCTACATCTACCGTACACATCTACCGTACACATCTACCGTACACATCTACCATCTACCTACACATCTACATCTACCGTACACATCTACCGTACACATCTACCATCTACCGTCCACATCTACCATCTACCGTCCACATCTACCATACACATCTACCGTACACATCTACCATCTACCGTACACATATACCATCTACTGTACACATCCACATCTACCGTACACATCTACCGTACACATCTACCGTACACATCTACCATCTACCGTACACATCTACCGTACACATCTACCGTACACATCTACCATCTACCGTACACATCTACCGTACACATCTACCGTACACATCTACCATCTACATCTACCGTACACATCTACCGTACACATCTACCGTACACATCTACCATCTACCGTACACATCTACCGTACACATCTACCATCTACCGTACACATCTACCGTACACATCTACCATCCACCGTACACATCTACCGTACACATCTACCATCTACCGTACACATCTACCGTACACATCTACCATCTACCGTACACATCTACCATCTACCGTACACATCTACTGTACACATCTGCCGTACACATCTACCATCTACCGTACACATCTACCATACACATCTACCATACCGTACACATCTCAGGTCATTACCATCTACCGTACACATCTACCGTACACATCTACCATCTAACGTACACATCTACCATACACATCTACCGTACACATCTGCCGTACACATCTACCATCTACCGTACACATCTACCGTACACATCTACCATCTACATCTACCGTACACATCTAACGTACACATCTACCATCTACATCTACCGTACACATCTACCGTAGACATCTACCGTACACATCTACCATACACATCTACCATTCATATCTACCATATACCGTACACATCTACCGTACACATCTACCATACACATCTACCATCTACCGTACACATCTACCGTACACATCTACCATCTACCGTACACATCTACCGTACACATCTACCATCTACCGTACACATCTACCGTACACATATACCGTACACATCTACCATACACATCTACCATCTACATACACATCTACCGTACACATCTACCATCTACCGTACACATCTACCGTACACATCTACCATCTACCGTACACATCTACCGTACACATCTACCATCTACCGTACACATCTACCGTACACATCTACCGTACACATCTACCGTACACATCTACCATACACATCTACCATCTACCGTACACATCTACCGTACACATATACCGTACACATCTAGCGTACACATCTACCGTACACATCTACCATCTACCGTACACATCTACCATCTACCGTACACATCTACATCTACCGTACACATCTACCGTACACATCTACCGTACACATCTACATCTACCGTACACATCTACCGTACACATCTACCATCTACATACACATCTACCGTACACATCTACCGTACACATCTACCGTACACATCTACCGTACACATCTACCATACACATCTACACATCTACCGTACACATCTACCGTACACATCTACCGTACACATCTACCATCTACCGTACACATCTACCGTACACATCTACCATACACATCTACCATCTACCGTACACATATACCGTACACATCTAGCGTACACATCTACCGTACACATCTACCATCTACCGTACACATCTACCGTACACATCTACCATCTACCGTACACATCTACATCTACCGTACACATCTACCGTACACATCTACCGTACACATCTACATCTACCGTACACATCTACCGTACACATCTACCATCTACATACACATCTACCGTACACATCTCGTGACATGTTTACACATCTACCGTACACATCTACCATACACATCTACACATCTACCGTACACATCTACCGTACACATCTACCGTACACATCTACCATCTACCGTACACATCTACCGTACACATCTACCATCTACCGTACACATCTACCGTACACATCTACCATACACATCTACCGTACACATCTACCGTACACATCTACCATACACATCTACCATCTACCGTACACATCTACCGTACACATCTACCGTACACATCTACCATCTACTCTGTACACATCTATCTACCATCTACATCTCGTACACATCTACCGTACACATCTACCTACACATCTAGCGTACACATCTACCGTACACATCTTCACCATCTACCGTACACATCTACATCTACCGTACACATCTCCATCCGTACACATCTACCACACATCTACATCTACCGTACACATCTACCGTACACATCTACCATCTACATACACATCTACCGTACACATCTACCGTTACACATCTACCTATCACATCTGGCAGTACACATCTACCGTACACATCTACCATCACTACACTGTACACATCTACCGTACACATCTAGAGCATCTACCATACACATCTACCATCTGTACACATCTACCGTATCACACTACCATCTACCGTACACATCTACCATACACATCTACCGTACACATCTACCGTCACACACATCTACCATACACATCTACCTGCTGTACACATCTACCGCACACATCTACCATCTACCTGTACCATCTCACACTGACAGATAGACATCTACCGTACACATCTACATCTACTGTACATCTACCGTGACACATCTACCACCTACATACACATCTACCGTACACATCTACATCTACTGCACATCTACATCTATCACATCTGGCAGATAGAGCTACACATCTACCATTACACATCTACATCTACCATCACATCTACATCTACCGTATACATCTACCGTACACATCTACCATTATCACATCTACCATCTACCCATCACATCTGACATCTATAGAGTACACAGTACACATCTATTATCTACCTGGCTCATCTACCACATCTACCATCTGTCCACATCTACCATACACATCTACCGTACACATCTACCATCTACCGTACACATAGAGCAGATCTGAGTACCATCTACTGTACACATCCATCACACTGACCATCTAGAGCATCTAGTACCATATTACCATCTACCATCACACATCAGATACACATCTACCGTACACATCTACCATCTACCAGTACACATCTACCTGGCAGATAGAGCCGTACACATCTACCATCTACATCTACCCATCACACTGACACATCTACTGTGACATCTACCATTATTACACATCTACCGTACACATCTACCATCTACAGATAGACATCTAGTACCATTACCATCCACCGTACATCTACCGTACACATCTACCATCTGGCAGATACACATCTGAGTACACATCTACCATCTACCGTACACATCTACCATCACATCTACTGTACACATCTGCCGTACACATTATCTACCGTACACCATCTACCATCACACTACCATCCACCGTACACATCTACCGTACACATCTACCATCTACTGTACACATCTACCGTACACATCTACCATCTAACGTACACATCTACCATACACATCTACCGTACACATCTAGCCGTACACATCTACCATCTACCGTACACATTATTACATCTACCATCACATCTACCGTACACATCTAAGCTACACATCTACCATTACATCTACCTGTACACATCTACTGTACAGACATCTACCGTACACATCTTACTACACATCTACCATTCATCTACACTACAGTACACATCTACCGTACACATCTACCATACACATCTACCATCTACCGTACACATCTGGTACACATCTACCATCACCGTACACATGTACCGTACCATCTATTCTACCGTACACATCTACACTGACACATATAGCTGTACACATCTACCATACACATCTACCATCTACATGTACCCATCTACCGTACACATCTACCATCTACCTGTACATCTATACACATCTACCATCTACCTGTAGTACCATCTACCGTACATCTACCATCTACATCACATCTACCGTACACATCTACCGTACACATCTACCGTACACATCTACCATACACATCTACCATCTACCGTATTACATCTGTACACCAGTACACATCTACGTGACATCTACCGTACACATCTACCATCATACCATCGTACACATCTACCATCTGGCAGATCTACCGTACCATTACCGATACACATCTACCATCACATCTACATCTATACACATCTACCGTGACACATCTACCATCTACATACACATCTACCTGGTATAGACATCTACCGTACCACATTACTGCTGTACACATCTACCAGCTAGACATCTACCATACACATCTACACATCTATTACTGCTGTACCACATCACACTGGTACACATCTAGAGCTGTGAGTACCATACCATCTACCGTACCCATTACACTGGCAGATATCTGTACACATCTACCACGTTATATACTGCTGTACCCATCACACTGGTTACACATCTACCATCTACCGTACCATCTACCATCTACCTGTCACACATCTACATCTACCGTACACATCTACCGTACACATCTGACAGACACATCTACCATTATTACATCTACCGTACCCATCTACCACCTACTACATCTAGCTGTGAGTACCATTACATCTACCTGTACCATCACACTGGCAGTACATCTGTGAGTACCATTATCTACATCTGTACCCATCACACTCAGATACACATGAGTACCATCTACATCTACCGTACCATCACACTACACATCACATCTAGCTGTGTACACATCTACCTGCTGTACCATCACATCTACAGTAGAGCTGTGATCTACCATTATTACATGTACCCATCATCACTGACAGATCTAGCACATCTACCATTATCTACTGCTGTACCATCACACTGGCAGCATCTACATCTACCATTATTACTGCTGTACCCATCACACTGGACACATCTAGTATACATACACATCTACCATTACACTCTACCCATCTACTGTACACATCTAGCTGTACACATCTACCACCATCTACCGTATACTCTACCATCACACTACATCTAGAGCATCTGAGTACCATTATCTACCGTACCCATCACACTACCGCACACATGTACCGTACACATCTACATACCCTACTGCTGTACACATCTACCCATCACGTACAGATCTACCATCTGAGTACCATTATTACTGCATACCCATCTACACTGACAGATAGAGCATCTGAGTACCATTATTACTGCTACATACCATCACACTACAGAGCTGTGAGTACCATTATCTACTGCTGTACCCATCACACTGAACAGATAGAGCTGTGAGTACCATCTACCGTATTACTGCTCTACCATCACACTACATTCTCAGATAGAGCATGTGAGTACCATTACACTGCTGTACACATCACACTACCAGACACATCTACATCTAGTACACATCTACATTACTGCTGTACCCATCACATCTACAGTACACATCTAGTACACATCTACCCTACCTGGCATCTACCATCTATACACATCTACACGCACACATCTACATCTAGTACCATTCTACTGCTGTACCCATCACACTCTACATACACATCTGAGTACATCATTACTCTACCCATCACATCTACAGATACACATCTACCGTACACATCTACACATCTACCATCACACTACAGATAGACATCTGAGTACCATTATCTACTGCTGTACCCATCACACTGCAGATAGAGCTCTGAGTACCATTATTACTGCTGTACACATCTACCAGATAGAGCTGTGAGTACATTCTACCGTACACATCTACTGTACACATCTACCATCTACCGTACACATCACACTGGCAGACAGAGCTCTGAGTACCATCTACCACTGCTGTACCCATCACACTGTACAGATCTACCATCTACATGAGTACCATTATTA
Organism: Oncorhynchus nerka; assembly: GCF_034236695.1. Classification (NCBI taxonomy): domain Eukaryota; kingdom Metazoa; phylum Chordata; class Actinopteri; order Salmoniformes; family Salmonidae; genus Oncorhynchus; species Oncorhynchus nerka. Next base: position 179,575 of record NW_027040358.1, read on the forward strand.
CTGCTGTACCCATCACACTACAGACATCTACCATTCTACATCTACCGTACACATCTACCGTACATCTACCATCTACATCGTACACATCTACCATCTACATCTAACGTACACATCTACCATCTACATCTAGAGCTGTGAGTACATTATTACTGCTGTACCCATCACACTGACAGATAGAGCTGTGATCTACCATCTACATTACTGCATACCCATCACATCTGGCAGATAGAGCTGTGACATCTACCATTGTTACTGCTCCCATCTACACTGGCAGATCTGTGAGTACCATTATTACCATCTGCTGTACCCATCACACTGGCAGATCTAACGTACCATCTACCATCTACATCTACCGTACACATCACACTGGCAGATAGAGCATGAGTACCATCTACATCTACATACACATCTACCCTCCACAAATTACATTGATATTAACTACTTGTCTGTGCCGTCATCTCACTCAAGCGTAAACAAGATAGCCTAGAATGATATTGATGTTGTCAGGAGAAAACTATTTATTTTCTACAATGATGGTCTAGGAACAGTGTGTTAACTGCCTTGTTCAGGGGCAGAACGACATATTTTTACCTTGTCAGCTCAGGGATTCAACTGCAATAGAGCTTACTGGTACCATTCTAACCACTGCTGCTACCCCTCAAAGCATGATCAATCAATGTCCCTTCTCTTTCCATCCTCTACAGTCAGCTCCAATCACATCACAGATAGAGCTCTGTTTGTACCATCTGTCTCTCTCTGTCTCTTTGTCTCTCACACTCTCTGTGCTGTCTGTCTCTCTTTGTCTCTCTCGCTCTCTTTCTGTCTCTCTGTCTCTCTCTCTCTCTCTTTGTCTCTCTCTCTCTTTGTCTCTCTCTCTTTGTCTCTCTCTCTCTTTGTCTCTCTCTCTATCTCTGTGTCTCTCTCTTTCTGTCTCTCTGTCTCTCTCTCTCTGTCTGTCTCTCTCTGTCTCTCTGTCTCTGTCTCGGTCGCTCTCTGATTACAGTTTCCAATGTCTCTTTCTTCCTCTCTTCTACCTCCAGCTCCAAGCCGTCTCTGATAGAATACCTGAGCTACAACCTGAACTTCCTCAGTATCCTGGTCGGACCCTGCAGTCACTATAAGGACTACATAGACTTTATAGAGGGGAGACACGTTCAGAGGAGGCTGAGAAGGCTTTCAGCATCCAACACTGGACAGAATGGATATGATAAAGTCCCAGAGCCCTCACCTGGCAGACTGGGTACAAGTAGAGTCATGTTAGTCCCAGAGCCCTCACCTATGGTAAGACTGGGTACAAGCTGGAGTCATTAAAGCTGTACTTTCTTTCAGAAACTATATTGCCATTAAGTTTCTCTTATATGTGTATAATAACAATGTAATTACACTACTAACAACATAGCAGCATATTATCAGGTGTTTTCTTTGATAAGATGTGTTTTAAATGACTTACCTGGCTCAATGAAGGCAATTAAAAAGTAGTTTCCCTGATGGCCACTGAAGATCTGACTCTCTCCGTCTGGTTTTCAGGCTGCTGTCACAGGTAAACTGCTGATCTGTGGTGTGTGCATGGTTTTGTTCCTGACCCTCACCAAAGTGTTCCCCATCACATATAACGTTGACAACCATTTCGTCAACTATAGGCACCTTTCCTGACCAGACTGACGTATGCCTTCTTCTCTATACAAGCTGCTAGACCCAAGTTCTAGTACGCCTGGACTTTAGGTGAGGCTTTACCCATCACAGTGTAGTGTTGGCTATTGGAAAGTTCATTCATTCATTACTATTGGGGAAAGTTCATTCATTCATTACTATTGGGGAAAGTTCATTCATTCATTACTATTGGGGAAAGTTCATTCATTCATTCATACTGAGGAAAGTTCATTCATCCTTTCATTCTTCCATTCATGTGTTTGTCCCAACACGGATGCCATCAACAAGAGCAGGTTATGGTTTTAAAGGTGTGGATGAAGCTGGACAGGTGTCCTGGGACCTCATCTCCAACATCAGTATCTGGGGGATTGAGGTACGTTTGGAAACAACAACAACACTTTTTGAGCTTTTAGCTTTGCAAAATGACTTGAAGTTTAATATTGAACTCTCTCTCTTTTTGCAGACAGCAACTAGCTTCAAGAAGTTCATAGATAACTGGAATATTCAGACTGGTGTTTGGCTCAAAACGTGAGTATTAATTCTACTGAAATATTCTCACACTGGCAGATATTCTACCAAGATATTCTACCAAGATAATGTCCACATGGCAGCATAACATTAGTACAAAACCAATTTTCTGTACATTCATGAATGTTTTTTTTATTATGTTAACTGAATAACAATATATCTGATCTAGGTCTGTTTATAACTCCTCTCTGTTCAGTGTGTGTTACGACCGCGCTCCCAGTTACCCCACAGCCCCGACCTTCATCCTGTCTCCTCTCTCTTCAGTGTGTGTTAGTACCGTGCTCCCCGTTACCCCACAGCTCTGACCTTCATCCTGTCTCCTCTCTCTTCAGTGACAGTTAGAGCTGTGCTCCAGCTCTGACCTTCATCCTGTCTCCATCACTCTTCAGTGTGTGTTAGAGTTACCCCACCTGCTGACCTTCATCCTGTACCCATCACAGCTCTGACCTTCATCCTATTACTGCCCATCACACTGGCAGCTAGATGGTACCACTGGCAGTTTACCATTGTTACTGCTGATACTAGCTGTCAGTACCATTATTACTGCTGTACCCATCACACTGGCAGATAGAGCTGTGAGTACCATTATTACTGCTGTACCCATCACACTGGCAGATAGAGCTGTGAGTACCATTATTACTGCTGTACCCATCACACTGACAGATAGAGCTGTGAGTACCATTATTACTGCTGTACCCATCACACTGGCAGATAGAGCTGTGAGTACCATTATTACTGCTATACCCATCACACTGGCAGATAGAGCTGTGAGTACCATTATTACTGCTGTACCCATCACACTGGCAGATAGAGCTGTGAGTACCATTATTACTGCTGTACCCATCACACTGACAGAGCTGTGAGTACCATTATTACTGCTGTACCCATCACACTGGCAGATAGAGCTGTGAGTACCATTATTACTGCTGTACCCATCACACTGACAGATAGAGCTGTGAGTACCATTATTACTGCTGTACCCATCACACTGGCAGATAGAGCTGTGAGTACCATTATTACTGCTATACCCATCACACTGGCAGATAGAGCTGTGAGTACCATTATTACTGCTGTACCCATCACACTGGCAGATAGAGCTGTGAGTACCATTATTACTGCTGTACCCATCACACTGGCAGATAGAGCTGTGAGTACCATTATTACTGCTGTACCCATCACACTGACAGATAGAGCTGTGAGTACCATTATTACTGCTGTACCCATCACACTGACAGATAGAGCTGTGAGTACCATTAATACTACTGGACCCATCACACTGGCAGATAGAGCTGTGAGTACCATTTACTGCTATACCCATCACACTGGCAGATAGAGCTGTGAGTACCATTAATACTACTGGACCCATCACACTGACAGATAGAGCTGTGAGTACCATTAATACTACTGGACCCATCACACTGGCAGATAGAGCTGTGAGTACCATTTACTGCTATACCCATCACACTGGCAGATAGAGCTGTGAGTACCATTAGCTGTGAGTACCATTACTGCTGTACCCATCACACTGACAGAGCTGTGAGTACCATTATTACTGCTATACCCATCACACTGGCAGATAGAGCTGTGAGTACCATTATTACTGCTGTACCCATCACACTGACAGAGCTGTGAGTACCATTATTACTGCTGTACCCATCACACTGACAGATAGAGCTGTGAGTACCATTATTACTGCTGTACCCATCACACTGACAGATAGAGCTGTGAGTACCATTTTACTGCTGTACCCATCACACTGGCATATAGAGCTGTGAGTACCATTTACTGCTATACCCATCACACTGGCAGCTAGAGCTGTGAGTACCATTTACTGCTGTACCCATCACACTGACAGAGCTGTGAGTCTTTCTCTCGCTCTCTTTCTCTCGCTGTCTTACTCACTCACTCTCTCACTTACACACACACACAGTACTCACCTCATGTGTCTCATCATCTCAGCCTCACCCAGGGCCGTACATCACCGTGTTCTCTCTCCTGTCTCCCACACCGCAGGTCCGTAAGAACGTCCGGCAGTATTTCCTGTCCTCTCATCCTCTGAAGCTTGTCTATGACGTAGTGACCTGGGCAGCTACTCAGCTGTGTATCTGCTACACCGTCATGCCCTTCCTACTGCTGGCAGTAGAACCTACCATGCAGTACTACAGGTGAATATTCATATAGGTTATGTTCCCTACTGGTCAAATGTGTCTCTTTAACGATGACGGTCGTATGTAGCCTGGCCCCTGATCTGGATGTGCTATCATGTCAACTTCTTGGCATGACCAGGAGTGTAATGTTAGCACAAACAGACTGGTACCCAGGCTAGGTCGTATGTGTACAATTTAGTAGCTTAGTGTTCTATTATCTTTATAAGCCCTGGTCACAATGTTCCTCAGTTGTCTTTATGGAGGACAAGTGTGTCATCTCTACCGTCAGTTGTCTTTATGGAGGACAAGTGTGTCATCTCTAACCATCAGTTGTCTTTATGGAGGACAAGTGTGTCATCTCTACCGTCAGTTGTCTTTATGGAGGACAAGTGTGTCATCTCTAACCGTCAGTTGTCTTTATGGAGGACAAGTGTGTCATCTCTACCGTCAGTTGTCTTTATGGAGGACAAGTGTGTCATCTCTAACCATCAGTTGTCTTTATGGAGGACAAGTGTGTCATCTCTAACCGTCAGTTGTCTTTATGGAGGACAAGTGTGTCATCTCTAACCGTCAGTTGTCTTTATGGAGGACAAGTGTGTCATCTCTAACCATCAGTTGTCTTTATGGAGGACAAGTGTGTCATCTCTAACCGTCAGTTGTCTTTATGGAGGACAAGTGTATCATCTCTACCGTCAGTTGTCTTTATGGAGGACAAGTGTGTCATCTCTAACCATCAGTTGTCTTTATGGAGGACAAGTGTGTCATCTCTAACCATCAGTTGTCTTTATGGAGGACAAGTGTGTCATCTCTACCGTCAGTTGTCTTTATGGAGGACAAGTGTGTCATCTCTACCGTCAGTTGTCTTTATGGAGGACAAGTGTGTCATCTCTACCGTCAGTTGTCTTTATGGAGGACAAGTGTGTCATCTCTACCTTTTCTCTTATTCTATCCATCTTTGTTGTTTTTGTTTCTGTAGCATTTCATCACATCTTCTTTCCCCCTGTAGGTCAATGTACTTCCACATTCACATCATCAGTATTCTGACTGTGATTGTACTGAGCCAGAGCCACAAACCAAGAGGCAGCAGCAGCAGCAACGGCACCAAGCCTGGACCGTACGATCCTCATCCCCAGGCCCAGCCTCAGCTCCAGCCGTCCAACAACAACGTGAAAAGAAAGTGAAGTGTCCTTCTGTGTGTGGAGGCAGCCAGAGACCTGAATGGGCCCACTGGGTCAGACAAAGACATCTCTGTGTGTCCACAACAAAGAGCGAGCTCAGAGGGGCTCAGAGGGGCCGAGGGACTGTGCCTGCTGGCTGGGCGGCCTTGCCACCCTGTACATCCAACACTTCTACTGCCAGGCTCCTAAAAGGCCTCTCTCTGCCCTGCTTGCCAATTCTCTGTTCTTTCTTTCCAAGTGTGCACTTGTTCACTTCCCTTCATGGATCTGAAAGGAAAGGACTGGCATACGATCTCCCTCTAGTCCAGCCCATAAACTCACCAATACAACACTTTTAATTCAATGTGTGGGAAGCTGTGCACAAGTGAGATAGTATACTTCAGGAGAAAGATCTGAGAATTGGGCTCACAGACAGACACACAGACAGGCAGATAGACAGACAGACAGATAGAGACCCAGAGACAGGCAGACAGACAGAGACAGGCAGAGAGATAGAGACCCAGAGACAGGCAGACAGACAGACAGACAGAGACCCAGAGACAGGCAGAGAGATAGAGAGACAGGCAGACAGACAGACAGACAGACAGACAGAGACCCAGAGACAGGCAGAGAGATAGAGAGACAGGCAGACAGACAGACAGACAGACAGAGACCCAGAGACAGGCAGAGACCCAGAGACGGACGGACAGACAGACAGACAGAGACCCAGAGACAGGCAGAGAGATAGAGACCCAGAGACGGACAGACAGACAGATAGAGACCCAGAGACGGACAGACAGAGACAGATAGAGAGACAGAGACCCAGAGACAGGCAGAGAGATAGAGACGGACAGATAGAGACCCAGAGACGGACCGACAGAGACAGATAGAGACCCAGAGACGGACAGACAGAGACAGATAGAGAGACAGAGACCCAGAGACAGGCAGAGAGATAGAGACCCAGAGACGGACAGACAGACAGACAGACAGACAGACAGAGACCGATACAGACAGACAGACAGACAGACAGACAGGTCCTAGAATTAGATATGGCTGGCCCATTTCTCTTACATCACTAGTTGTAGATATCATGTCAAACATGTTCATACCCTTACGGGTTAGTGAGATATTAATGGTGTCTGTTTATTGTTGTATGAATGCAGGAAACATTATCCCTCAGGATGGCAGGTAGCCTCGAGGTTAGAGTGTAGGGCCAGTAACAGAGATGAAAAATATGTCGCTGTGCCCTTGAGAAAGGTACTTTAAACCTAATTGCTCCAGGGGCTCTGTACAATGGTGACCCTGACCGTGACCCCACTCCCTGCAGGTGTCTCAGGGAGAGTTGGGATATGGTGACCCTGACCGTGACCCCACTCCCTGCAGGTGTCTCGGGGGAGTTGGGATATGGTGACCCTGACCGTGACCACACTCCCTGCAGGTGTCTTAGGGGTAGTTGGGATATGGTGACCGTGACCCCACTCCCTGCAGGTGTCTCGGGGGAGTTGGGATATGGTGACCGTGACCCCACTCCCTGCAGGTGTCTCGGGGAGTTGGGATATGGTGACCCTGACCGTGACCCCACTCCCTGCAGGTGTCTCAGGGGGAGTTGGGATATGGTGACCCTGACCGTGACCCCACTCCCTGCAGGTGTCTCAGGGGGAGTTGGGATATGGTGACCCTGACCGTGACCCCACTCCCTGCAGGTGTCTCAGGGGGAGTTGGGATATGGTGACCCTGACCGTGACCCCACACCCTGCAGGTGTCTCGGGGGAGTTGGGATATGGTGACCCTGACCGTGACCCCACTCCCTGCAGGTGTCTCGGGGGAGTTGGGATCCAGATGGGTCCTGATCCAGATGGGTTCTGGTCCAGATGGGTCCCGGTCCAGATGGGCACCGGTCCAGATGGGTCCTGGTCCAGATGGGTCCTGGTCCAGATGGGCCCTGGTCCAGAGCAGTGTAGTGTATAGAGAATAGGTACCATTCAGAACATAGTTATGAGGCTCTAGTTAGGAGCTGTTTGAATCGTTTTTAACAGTGGATGCTGTACATCAGGTCTCCTAATATTCATTTCATGTGTCTCTATGTATTTGAGAGGATGGACAAGTTTACTTTTATTTGGCAGGAAGTGGAGATTTAATTAATTTGTCCGTTTAAAAAAAAAAATGTATTAACTTTAAAGTCTCACAGTCTCAGATGAGGTGCAGGAAGCACCAATGACTTCTGAAGGAAAGTGTTTGGGTTCTGTCCCGAATGGCACCCTATTGCCTGTGTAGTGCACTACCTTTTTAAACAGGGCCTTATGGGGACGCAGACGTTGACTTTGTTTCAGGGGATGATGTGGAAGTCTTCTATGCCTCAGAAGAAGGTCCAAGATCTTCACACTACAAGATTTTCAACATTTCAAGTCCTGAAGCAGCTGAACCACTAATGATGCTAATATGAAGAGTGTCTGGACACTACACGCTACACACACTACACACACTACACACACACACACACTACACGCTACACACACAGTACACACACACACTACACACGCTACACACTACACACGCTACACACACACTACACATGCTACACACTACACACACTACACACATACGCTACACACACACTACACATGCTACACACACTACACACACACTACATACACATGCACAAACACACATGCTACACACACACACACACACGCTACACACACACACGCACACACACATACACACACTACACACACACACATACTACACACACACAGTACACACACACACACACACCACACAGTTCACACACATACACTACACACACACACACAGTACACACTACACACAACACACACACACACACACACACTACAATTCTAGTCAGGATACCATAAACTGTTGAATAGTTTTTTTTTTATCACCCAGACAGTTTGAATTTGTCTTATTTTTTAAAATGTAATTCCACCAATCAAGTTATTAACCAATATATTAAGAGCAAAAAAAAATAAAGAAATAAAAAATGATCAATGTGCCTTTTAGCCTTTTGATTGTGTCTTGAATAATACTGTCAAATTGTAACGTCAGTAGCATAATGTTCACTATGGAGACACAGCGACAGAATGGCAATAACATCAGTTGTATGTAACTACTATGAGCCCATATGATAGAGGAGATGGTTACTGATACAGGTCTGAAAGAACAATGGAGACCAGACGGCAACATACTGTACAAGATGCCCATCTTCAGTTAACTATCTTCCTCAACCACAGAAAAGCTGGTTCAGTCTCATTCCAGGTGATCCGTCATCTCTAGAGGAGGCAGGGTAGCCTAGTGGTTAGAGTGGAGGGGCGGCAGGGTAGCCTAGTGGTTAGAGTGGAGGGGCGGCAGGGTAGCCTAGTGGTTAGAGTGGAGGGGCGGCAGGGTAGCCTAGTGGTTAGAGTGGAGGGGCGGCAGGGTCGCCTAGTGGTTAGAGTGGAGGGGCGGCAGGGTAGCCTAGTGGTTAGAGTGGAGGGGCGGCAGGGTAGCCTAGTGGTTAGAGTGGAGGGGCGGCAGGGTCGCCTAGTGGTTAGAGTGGAGGGGCGGCAGGGTCGCCTAGTGGTTAGAGTGGAGGGGCGGCAGTGGGGCGGCCTAGTGGTTAGAGTGGAGGGGCGGCAGGGTAGCCTAGTGGTTAGTGGAGTGGAGGGGAGTGGGGGCGGCAGGGTAGCCTAGTGGTTAGCCTGGAGTGGAGCCTAGTGGTTAGAGTGGAGGGGCGGCAGGGTCGCCTAGTGGTTAGAGTGGAGGGGGGCGGGTAGCCTAGTGGTTAGAGTGGAGGGGCGGCAGGGTAGCCTAGTGGTTAGAGTGGAGGGGCGGCAGGGTAGCCTAGTGGTTAGAGTGGAGGGGCGGCAGGGTAGCCTAGTGGTTAGAGTGGAGGGGCGGCAGGGTAGCCTAGTGGTTAGAGGGAGGGGCGGCAGGGTAGCCTAGTGGTTAGAGTGGAGGGGCGGCAGGGTAGCCTAGTGGTTAGAGGGAGGGGCGGCAGGGTAGCCTAGTGGTTAGGTGGAGGGGCGGCAGGGTAGCCTAGTGGTTAGAGTGGAGGGGCGGCAGGGTAGCCTAGTGGTTAGAGTGGAGGGGCGGCAGGGTAGCCTAGTGGTTAGAGTGGAGGGGTGGCAGGGTAGCCTAGTGGTTAGAGTGGAGGGGCGGCAGGGTAGCCTAGTGGTTAGAGTGGAGGGGCGGCAGGGTAGCCTAGTGGTTAGAGGGAGTGGAGGGGCGGTTAGAGTGGAGGGTAGCCTAGTGGTTAGAGTGGAGGGGCGGCAGGGTAGCCTAGTGGTTAGAGTGGAGGGGCGGCAGGGTAGCCTAGTGGTTAGAGTGGAGGGGCGGCAGGGTAGCCTAGTGGTTAGAGTGGAGGGGCGGCAGGGTAGCCTAGTGGTTAGAGTGGAGGGGCGGCAGGGTAGCCTAGTGGTTAGAGTGGAGGGGCGGCAGGGTAGCCTAGTGGTTAGAGTGGAGGGGCGGCAGGGTAGCCTAGTGGTTAGAGTGGAGGGGCGGCAGGGTAGCCTAGTGGTTAGAGTGGAGGGGCGGCAGGGTAGCCTAGTGGTTAGAGTGGAGGGGCGGCAGGGTAGCCTAGTGGTTAGAGTGGAGGGGCGGCAGGGTAGCCTAGTGGTTAGAGTGGAGGGGCGGCAGGGTAGCCTAGTGGTTAGAGTGGAGGGGCGGCAGGGTAGCCTAGTGGTTAGAGTGGAGGGGCGGCAGGGTAGCCTAGTGGTTAGAGTGGAGGGGCGGCAGGGTAGCCTAGTGGTTAGAGTGGAGGGGCGGCAGGGTAGCCTAGTGGTTAGAGTGGAGGGGCGGCAGGGTAGCCTAGTGGTTAGAGTGGAGGGGTGGCAGGGTAGCCTAGTGGTTAGAGTGGAGGGGCGGCAGGGTAGCCTAGTGGTTAGAGTGGAGGGGTGGCAGGGTAGCCTAGTGGTTAGAGTGGAGGGGCGGCAGGTAGCCTAGTGGTTAGAGTGGAGGGGCGGCAGGGTAGCCTAGTGGTTAGAGTGGAGGGGTGGCAGGGTAGCCTAGTGGTTAGAGTGGAGGGGCGGCAGGGTAGCCTAGTGGTTAGAGTGGAGGGGCGGCAGGGTAGCCTAGTGGTTAGAGTGGAGGGGCGGCAGGTAGCCTAGTGGTTAGAGTGGAGGGACGGCAGGGAAGCCTAGTGGTTAGAGTGGAGGGCGGCAGGGTAGCCTAGTGGTTAGAGTGGAGGGGCGGCAGGGTAGCCTAGTGGTTAGAGTGGAGGGGCGGCAGGGTAGCCTAGTGGTTAGAGTGGAGGGGCGGCAGGGTAGCCTAGTGGTTAGAGTGGAGGGGCGGCAGGGTAGCCTAGTGGTTAGAGTGGAGGGGTGGCAGGGTAGCCTAGTGGTTAGAGTGGAGGGGCGGCAGGGTAGCCTAGTGGTTAGAGTGGAGGGGCGGCAGGTAGCCTAGTGGTTAGAGTGGAGGGGCGGCAGGGTAGCCTAGTGGTTAAGTGGAGCTGGCAGGGTAGCCTAGTGGTTAGAGTCGTTCTGGGCTGGCAGGGTAAGCCTAGCCTGGAGGCGGCAGTGGTAGAGTGGTTAGAGTGGAGGGGCGGCAGTTAAGCCTAGTGGTAAAATAAATGGAGGAACTGCAGGGTAGCCTAGTGGTTAGAGTGGAGGGGCGGCAGGGTAGCCTAGTGGTTAGAGTGGAAGGCTCCCTAAGGGTAGCCTAGTGGTTAGAGTGGAGGGGCCTCAATGGGTGAGCCTAGTGGTTAGAGTGGAGGGGCGGAAGCCTAATGGTTAAGGTGGACCCAGCTAGCCTAGTGGTTAGAGTGGAGGGGCGGCAGGGTAGCCTAGTGGTTAGATGGAGGGCGGCAGGTTAGCCTAGTGGTTAGAGTGGAGGGGCGGCAGGAAAACCACAGTGGTTAGTATGGACTCTGAATGCCCCAGTGGTTAGATGACGGCAGGGTAGCATCTAGTGGTTAGAGTGGATGGGCGGCAGGGTAGCCTAGTGGTTAGAGTGGAGGGGCGGAAAAGCCTAGTGGTTAGATGGAGGGGCGGCAGGGTAGCCTAGTGGTTAGATGGACCAGGGAAAGCCACAGTGGTTAGAGTGGAGGGACTCAGGGTAGCCTAGTGGTTAGATGGACCATGAAAACCACAGTGGTTAGAGTGGATGGACTCTGAATGCCCTAGTGGGTGGAGGGCGGCAGGGTAGCCTAGTGGTTAGAGTGGAGGGGCGGCAGGGTAGCCTAGTGGTTCAGAGTGGAGGGGCGGCAGGTCGCCTAGTGGTTAGAGTGGAGGGGCTTGGCAGGGTAGCCTAGTGGTTAGAGTGGAGGGGCTGCAGGGTAGCCTAGTGGTTAGAGTGGAGGGGCGGCAGGGAGCCTAGTGGTTAGAGTGGAGGGCGGCAGCATAAAGCCTAGGGTTCAAATCTGTGGATGTGGCGGGGTAGCCTAGTGGTTAGAGTGGAGGGGCGGCAGGGTAGCCTAGTGGTTAGAGTGGAGGGGCGGCAGCCCAGCCCAGTGGTTAGAGTGGAGGGGCAACAGCCCAGCCCAGTGGTTAGAGTGGAGGGGCGGCAGGGTAGCCTAGTGGTTAGAGTGGAGGGGCGGCAGGGTAGCCTAGTGGGCTGTGGAGGGGCGGCAGGATGCCTAGTGGTTAGAGTGGAACCCCAGGGTAGCCTAGTGGTTAGAGTGGAGGGGCGGCAGGGTAGCCTAGTGGTTAGAGTGGAGGGGCGGCAGGGTAGCCTCAGTGGTTAGATTGGAGGGGTGGCAAGCCTAGTGGTTAGAGGAGGGACGGCAGGGTAGCCTAGTGGTTAGAGTGGAGGGGACGGCTCCAAGCCTAGTGGTTAGAGTGGAGGGCGGCAGGGTAGCCTAGTGGTTAGAGTGGAGGGACGGCAGGGTAGCCTAGTGGTTAGAGTGGAGGGCGGCAGGGTAGCCTAGTGGTTAGAGTGGAGGGGCGGCAGGGTAGCCTAGTGGTTAGAGTGGAGGGGCGGCAGGGTAGCCAGTGGTTAAAGTGGAGGGGTGGCAGGGTAGCCTAGTGGTTAGAGTGTAGGGGCGACAGGTAGCCTAGTGGTTAGAGTGGAGGAACGGCAGGTAGCCTAGTGATTAGAGCATTGGACTAGTAACCGGAAGGTTGCAAGTTCAAATCCCCGAGCTGACAAGGTACAAATCTCAAGGTACAAGTCGTTCTGCCCCTGAACAGGCAGTTAACCCACTGTTCCTAGGCCGTCATTGAAAATAAGAATTTGTTCTTAACTGACTTGCCTAGTTAAATAAAGGTAAAATAAATAAAATGGAACTGAAGGGGTTAATTTTGTTGTTGTCAGAATGTATACATGTAAAACCTCTAAGACTCCCTAAGGGGATGTTATTAAGTTGATTTTTCCTCAATGAGCTGACCTAAAATATATCATCGAATACAACTACAATGAGTTTAACCACCACCCAGCTACAACCCAGTCTACAAAGATACGAACTGTTGTCATACTTGTTCTGCGGAGATGAAAACCACATCTTGTTACGTATGGACTCTGAATGCCCCATGATAATGACCATGAAAACCACATCTTGTTACGTATGGACTCTGAATGCCCCATGATAATGACCATGAAAACCACATCTTGTTAAGTATGGACTCTGAATGCCCCATGATAATGAACATGAAAACCACATCTTGTTACGTATGGACTCTGAATGCCCCATGATAATGACCATGAAAACCACATCTTGTTAAGTATGGACTCTGAATGCCCCATGATAATGACCATGAAAACCACATCTTGTTAAGTATGGACTCTGAATGCCCCATGATAATGAACATGAAAACTCACGAGAGTGGCCTTGGAAGACAGCAGGGGGAGCTGTCAAACAGACGACTTCACACTAGAATCTTGATCAAATGGTGTGATACTTCATACATCACGTCTGTGGCCGTCTCTTCCTACTGGAGAGTTATCCTCCCACGGGAATTTGTTCCAGAATGCATCTCTCAGAATTCAAACAGCATAAACTTCAGGCTTCAAATCTGTGTTTGATGTGATATCACTGTTACCCAATTCCTGTCCTCCAGTACCCCCAACAGCCCAACTCCAGTCCTCCAGTATCCCCAGCAGCCCAACTCCAGTCCTCCCGTACCCCCAACAGCCCAGCTCCAGTCCTCCAGTAGCTTCAGACAAACTCTCCTGATTCAACCAAAAGTCCAACTCAGTGTAGTACCAACATAAACATGGGCTGTTGAGGGGACACAAGGATGTGGGTCAAATTGAACCCCAACCCTCCTTCTTCTTTGCTACGTATTTCCAAGAGTTCCGAGAAAGAAAAGTGGAATTAACCTTTTGCCCTCAATTTAATTCAGAGTTGTGGCAATCCAATAACAGTTCCCTATAACAGTTTCCTATAACACCCCCTTTCATAGACTTACACAGTAACTATGACAACTTCCGGGAGGACAGCTCCAACCTATCAGAGCTCTTGCAGCCATGAATGCCCAATCAATAGATCAGAGAATTAATCTAGTACTGAAAGCATAAGCTAAACAGCTAGCCAGCACTGCAGTGTGTACAGTTGGTGAGTAGTTGACTCCAAGAAAAGAAATACAAAGTTAAAGTTTTGAACAAATTAATCACTTTAAAAATGAAGGAGAAGCAAGAGAGAGAGAGATATATATTTATTTTTATTTTTGTTCACTTTCACTTACTTAGCTAGCTAGTTTAGCCTATACAAACACCCAGCTCAAACAGAGAGGGATGCTATGTTAGCTAGCTGGCTATGGTTATCCAACAGAGAGGGATGCTATGTTAGCTAGCTGGCTATGGCTATCCAACAGAGAGGGATGCTATGTTAGCTAGCTGGCTATGGCTATCCAACAGAGAGGGATGCTATGTTAGCTAGCTGGCTATGGTTATCCAACAGAGAGGGATGCTATGTTAGCTAGCTGGCTATGGCTATCCAACAGAGAGGGATGCTATGTTAGCTAGCTGGCTATGGTTATCCAACAGAGATTGATGCTATGTTAGCTAGCTGGCTATGGCTATCCAACAGAGAGGGATGCTATGTTAGCTAGCTGGCTATGGTTATCCAACACTGGTACTCTTCCAAGTCAAGGTAAACATTTGCTTGTAATCAGGGGTGTATTCATTCCACCGATTCTGTTGAAAAACGTTTCTTAAACGGAAGAAAACGGGGGGAAAAAACGAGGATTAACATACCTACATTTGTCCAATAGAAACTATTGTTTGCAACTGTTGGACTAATGACTACACCCTAGATCAGCTAGATGCAGGCAAGAGTGTTGAAGGCGGTATTGAATGTGTCACTGTCTTTCTCCTTGATTACTCAACTGTCTCTCAACCTGTGTACACCTACGCTGTCATCTTTCATTCATAGTCTAGGACGGTTGTAGCAACCTCATGATGGGTACATGGAAAATGTGAGTATCACGTAGTAGCCTAAACCTATCGATGTTACGTTGAACTGGGTGAATGGAATATGAACGACAGTCATCCAATATGCTGTAATAGAAATAAGTCCGTGCTCATGAAAAAAAAAATGGTCCTCCCTCATCTTAAACGGCACCAACCGCCACTGGTAGATACAAAAAAAAGCAGACATTGAATATCCCTTTGTGCATGGTGAAGTTATTAATTACACTTTGGATGGGGTATCCAGGAGCGCCAGCAGGGATTTTGGGTCCCATTAAAAGATACCACATTGGGCCCCACCACCACAGGCCACACCAACCCTGCAATTGCTGTAACCACACACCTCCAGAACCCATTCGACCCATTCAAAGCTTTAAATAACTCTACCTTTGCAGCCTTGCAGTTCTCTTGTAGTCCAAAATGTACTGTACGATATTTACTGACAGTGAGCTGTGAATTCCCTATTTGATGCAAGACTGATAAGAAATGTGCTAAAGGATATATGTTACAGTCTAAATGTCATTTTAATGGGAAAATTCTTGAATGGAAAATTCTCTTAACATTAAAACTTCTTCAGGCTAGGGTCTATTTTTCTCCACTTCCTGTCTGAATGACGAGCCCAAAGTAAATTGCCTGTTGCTCAGGCCCTGAAGCCAGGATATGCATAGAATTGGTACCAAATTCTTGAATGGAAAATTATCTTAACATTGATGAATAACTTAAAATAAATATAACTTAAATATACATTAACCTCTTCAAAATAAAATAAATGAACAATATCATCTATAGAGTGATATAACAAACAAAATAATAAAATCAGCAGTAGATTATTTAACTATGTAAACATACCAACTAGACAATAAGCAGCTGTAAAAGTGGAAATGGAAAGTGGAAAACAAAATGGAAGTGAAAAGGCCCCATGGTGGCGCTAGAGGAAAGGTCAAGAGGTCACCAAATCGACAGGTTTCTTCCACTTGGGGTCTTGATTGGGCACAACAAATATTATGGCAATCCAGTCATTAGTTTGAGATATAACTTGTCCTCAGTCTTGTTCTCAGCCTGTGGACATCATGTGTGTCGTGATCCAATATCCATAGCCATTAAACAGTCATCACTGGCCCCTGCTCAGCCTTACTCACCAAGAGCCCAGCGCCCAGCCTTCTTACTAGCAAAGTCCCTGCTCAGCCTTATTCACCAAGAGCCCAGTGCCCAGCCTTCTTACTAGCAAAGTCCCTGATCAAGTCTTTGAAGTCCAGCTTTCTAGCTAACGGACTTTCAATGGACAGCATGACAAGCCTGCACAGCCTGTCCAGGGACATAGAGGACCACCAGCAACAGTCACAGGCAGTGTGCAAAATGTACCTAAAGCAATGCACACTTCTCCCAGAATGCTTTGCAGCTGCATCTTACTAATTTCATTCAGGAGACCAAGAGGGGACAGGTTAGGAGGGGTTAGTGTCAGCATATACAGTGTCCAGGTGTCAGGAGACCAAGAGGGGACAGGTTAGGAGGGGAGAGTAGTAGCATATACAGTGTCCAGGAGACCAAGAGGGGACAGGTTAGGAGGGGAGAGTGGCAGCATATACAGTGTCCAGGAGACCAAGAGGGGAGAAGTTAGGAGGGGAGCAGTATATACAGTGTTCAGGAGACCAAGAGGGGACAGGTTAGGAGGGGAGAGTAGCAGTATATACAGTGTTCAGGAGACCAAGAGGGGACAGGTTAGGAGGGGAGAGTGTCAGCATATACAGTGTTCAGGAGACCAAGAGGGGACAGGTTAGGAGGGGAGAGTGTCAGCATATACAGTGTTCAGGTGTCAGGAGACCAAGAGGGGACAGGTTAGGAGGGGAGAGTGTCAGCATATACAGTGTTCAGGTGTCTTACTTCATTATGAAACTCAGGTGTAAGATCTCTGGAATACTTCATGATCAGTGGTTGGCACACAGAAGGGACTTTATCCTCACTAATCTGACCAACTTTCTGAACAGCAGAAAATTATTCTACAATTTTTTGCAGTGGTGTGGAACCTAGTGCCCAAGTCACTTATGATGTCATCCATAGCAGTAAAAACACTGTGTTCTGGAACCTAGTGTCCAGGTCACTTATGATGTCGTCCATAGCAGTAAAAACACTGCGTTCTGGAACCTAGTGTCCAGGTCACTTATGATGTCGTCCATAGCAGTAAAAACACTGTGTTCTGGAACCTAGTTTCCAGGTCACTTATGATGTCGTCCATAGCAGTAAAAAACACTGTGTTCTGAAAACACCGTTGCTGCACTGTCCTGAGCCGTCTCCTCTTCAGAGGTCTCATCATGGAATCTCTTCCTTTTCCTCTGGCGGCTGTGTTCCTTGCTAAATTGAGGTTCAACATCCTTTTGCGTAGCAATCAGTGTTGCCTCCGACGGGAAAGACCCTCATCCATCTCCAAAAGCCTGCATCTCTTCCTTTAAGACTCTGATATTGGCAGCCTTCTGTGTCAAGTGAGATTTTTCCTGACTGGAGAATCACATTCCTGTCCACAATGCATTGCAGTACCTGCAATTATGCCAACTGACATGTCATTCAACACAATGCTGCTCACCTCCTTCAGTTGGGAGTAGGGCTGGTTCAGGGGTATGGGGAGGGGGAGACAGGGCTGGTTCAGGGGTATGGGGGTAAATCCAATGCAACTCATTACTGAGTACACCACCATATTTTCAAGCATAGTGGGGGCTGCATCATGTTATGGGTATGCTTGTCATCGTTAAGGATTAGGGAGTTTAACAGGAATAAAAAATAAATGAAATGGAGTTAAGCACAGGCAAAATCCTAGAGGAAAACCTGGTTTCATTTTCAATATATTTGCAAAAATGTCTACCTAAAAACATGTTTTCTCTTTGTCATTATGGGGTATTGTGTGTGTAGATGAGTGAGAGAATTTATTTTATTTTATCCATTTTGAATTCAGGCTGTAACACAACAAAATGTGGGATAAGTCTCGGGGGGGTGACTACTTTCTGATAGCAGCACTGTACATATCTACCTCCAGTATCCCTGCTCACTGTTAATATGATACTGGAACTGACCCTGTATCTACAGTAGCTAACTTCTCATGGTCTTATTTCTTATATCTCCTGTGTTTTTGTTCTACCTTGTTATTTAAGTACCACATTGATATGGATTACTGCATTGTTCGGGGCTTTTAGAGTTTGCAAGAAAAGCATTTCACTGTCCTTGTGCACGTGACATTATTAAAACTTGAAACTTTCTCTGGCATTACTGCCATCAGTCTCCAAATCTGACCCCCCCCCTGTACTATGGCATGACTTACATGGACCACCTGTTGAGATGTGCCTTTTGTTTTACGGAAACCAGGTGTTAAATGAGGTGAAAAGGAGACTGGAGTTCCACTTTAAGGGACTTTCCATATTGTTCCATTAGTAATCAAGAGTACAAATGGGACACCTCACATAACATATTGTTCCATTAGTAATCAAGAGTACAAATGGGACACCCCACATAACATATTGTTCCATTAGTAATCAAGAGTACAAATGGGACACCCCACATAACAACATATTGTTCCATTGGTAATCAAGAGTACAAATGGGACACCCCACATAACATATTGTTCCATTGGTAATCAAGAGTACAAATGGGACACCCCACATAACATATTGTTCCATTAGTAATCAAGAGTACAAATGGGACACCCCACATAACAACATATTGTTCCATTGGTAATCAAGAGTACAAATGGGACACCCCACATAACATATTGTTCCATTGGTAATCAAGAGTACAAATGGTACACCCCACATAACATAATGTTCCATTGGTAATCAAGAGTACAAATGGGACACCCCACATAACATATTGTTCCATTGGTAATCAAGAGTACAAATGGGACACCCCACATAACATATTGCATATTGCACACAAGCATTTCGCTACACTCGCATTAACATCTGCTAACCATGGGTATGTGACAAATAAAATTTGATTTGATTTGATTTGAACATATTGTTCCATTAGTAATCAAGAGTACAAATGGGACACCCCACATAACATATTGTTCAATTGGTAATCAAGAGTACAAATGGGACACCCCACATAACATATTGTTCCATTGGTAATCAAGAGTACAAATGGAACACCCCACATAACAAATTGCTGTATCTCTGAAGTTGCTTAAAAACCTGCTAAACTTTCAACAATAAACAGTGTCCTTTCTCACCAGATCTTTAATGCCACAGCACTAAATGTAATTCCTCCCTCCTTCCCTGGTCTAGACAGGGAGAGGAGAGAGAGGAGCGTCTCCTTCTTCCCTGGGTCTAGACAGGGAGAGACGAGCATCTACTTCTTCCCCGGGTCTAGACAGGGAGAGATGAGAGAGGAGCATCTCCTTCTTCCCTGGTCTAGACAGGGAGAGACGAGCATCTCCTTCTTCCCTGGTCTAGACAGGGAGAGATGAGAGAGGAGCATCGCCTTCTTCCCTGGGTCTAGACAGGGAGAGGAGAGAGAGGAGCATCTCCTTCTTCCCTGGGTCTAGACAGGGAGAGACGAGCATCTCCTTCTTCCCTGGGTCTCTTCCCTGGGTCTAGACAGGAGAGATGAGAGAGGAGCATCTCCTTCTTCCCTGGTCTAGACAGGGAGAGACGAGCATCTCCTTCCCTGGGTCTAGACAGGGAGAGATGAGAGAGGAGCATCGCCTTCTTCCCTGGGTCTAGACAGGGAGAGACGAGCATCTCCTTCTTCCCTGGGTCTAGACAGGGAGAGACGAGCATCTCCTTCTTCCCTGGTCTAGACAGGGAGAGACGAGCATCTCCTTCTTCCCTGGTCTAGACAGGGAGAGACGAGCATCTCCTTCTTCCCTGGGTCTAGACAGGGAGAGACGAGCATCTCCTTCTTCCCTGGTCTAGACAGGGAGAGACGAGCATCTCCTTCTTCCCTGGGTCTAGACAGGGAGAGACGAGCATCTCCTTCTTCCCTGGGTCTAGACAGGGAGAGACGAGCATCTCCTTCTTCCCTGGGTCTAGACAGGGAGAGACGAGCGTCTCCTTCTTCCCTGGGTCTAGACAGGGAGAGACGAGCATCTCCTTCTTCCCTGGGTCTAGACAGGGAGAGACGAGCGTCTCCTTCTTCCCTGGGTCTAGACAGGGAGAGACGAGCATCTCCTTCTTCCCTGGGTCTAGACAGGGAGAGACGAGCATCTCCTTCTTCCCTGGGTCTAGACAGGGAGAGACGAGCATCTCCTTCTTCCCTTGGTCTAGACAGGGAGAGATGAGAGAGGAGCATCTCCTTCCCTGGGTCTAGACAGGGAGAGACGAGCATCTCCTTCTTCCCTGGGTCTAGACAGGGAGAGACGAGCATCTCCTTCTTCCCTGGGTCTAGACAGGGAGAGATGAGAGAGGAGCTTCTCCTAACCAGCCCCCCTTGGACAATGTGGAGAGACATTACATCCACGTTCCAAATGTTACCCTGTTCCTTATCCAGCGCAATACGTTTTGACCAGGACCAGTAGCGCACTATGTCGGGAATAGGTTGCCATTTGAGACACAAGCCTTCGTTACAGTACAGTAAGTGGCCCCTGGCCAGAGATTCTCCTCGTCAAACCTGCTGAGTGAAGATCAGTTTCATTTCACTGGTTCATTCATCATCTTTAATCCTTCACCCCCCCTCCCCTCCCTCTTCTCACGGTCTGTGAAGATGCCTCAGTCCCCCCCCCCCCCTCCTCTTAAAATTAGATCTCACATCTGGTCATTACTTTGGGATATTGTGTTCATCCCAAATTAAACCCTATTCCCTACGTAATGCACTACTTTTGACAAGAAGCCCTGTGAGCCCTGATCAACAGTAGGGCACTTCATAGGGAATAGGGTGCCATTTGGAAAACAGACATGGCGTCTGGGTTGATACACACGGTCTTTACCGTGGAGCATCGAATTAATATGAAGCAAAATATGTTGAAAGACTTTACCCTGTAAATACAATTCTTTTGACCTTATTTCCTCCCTCAAAAAATAAACGTCATTATGACCAATGTCACATTGACATGAAAGACAAGTTTGTTGTTTGCTTAACTGGAACATACTGAAATAGCTTGGTACTCGTGCAATATTACAGGAAAGAGATCTGGTGGTATTTGGATGATTTAACATTTATTTAACTCGGTAAGTCAGTTATTAAGAACCAATTCTTATTCACAATGACGGCCTACTGGGGAATAGTGGGTTAACTGCCTGTTCAGGGTTCATAATGACAGATTTTTACCTTGTCAGCTCGGGGATTCAACCTTGCAATTTTTTGGTTCCTAGTCCAACACTCTAACCTCTAGGCTACCTGCCGTCCCTCCACTCTAACCTCTAGGCTACCTGCCGTCCCTCCACTCTAACCACTAGGTGACCTGCCGTCCCTCCACTCTAACCACTAGGCTACCTACTGCCCCGGGAGGGATAGGTCTTGAGGCAGTGAACTAAAAACTCCATTAAACTCCATTAAAAAAATTCAATATTTTATTATTAATTAAAAACAGGGTCACGGTGGACCTTCTTCATTTCTGATTGCTTCAGTGGCTCACATTGTAAATCAAACTCCCCAGTTCTTCCACCATATTGAGCAGACAGAAGCCTCGTTTATACCTGCCTTCTAACATGTGTCCTTTGTCTTGATCTTGACCTGATCTTGTTTAACACTTAGAAAATCTGATCACAATCAGATCACAATGAGTCTTTGAATCGTGGACACGTCTCTAAAAATGATGTGGGCCCAATCAGAAGGTGGACAACCTCAGGAGCCGGGTATAAACAGGGCCAGAGAAAGACTACGTTGATTGGCTGTGGGCCTCGGTAGGATGAGAGAAACATCAATCTGGGAACTGTCTATTCCTGTTCTGAAATAGTGTGAATGAATTCCTATGTTGGAAAGAGGAGGACTGTTTATATAACAGACAATTCATTTTACAAGTTGAGTGGTGAATATTTTTTATTCAAATGTTCATTCAATCATTTTGTGTTACTGTGTGGAATCTTTCTTCCTAGAAAAATCTTTGTTGACACTATATAGAATAATGTGTTGCCGATTGGGGACGCATTACTTGTCATATGAAGGTGACTGGATTCAGAGAGGGGGAGATTATTTCATTTCCTAACTGGTCACAGTACAGTGCTGTTCTCTGTACGGAGCCATACTGTAGTACCAGAGTTATACTGTAGTACCAGAGTTATACTGTAGTTATACTGTAGTACCAGAGTTATACTGTAGTTATACTGTAGTACCAGAGTTATACTGTAGTACCAGAGTTATATTGTAGATATACTGTAGTACCAGAGTTATACTGTAGTACCAGAGTTATACTGTAGTTATACTGTAGTACCAGAGTTATACTGTAGTTATACTGTAGTATCAGAGTTATACTGTAGTACCAGAGTTATACTCTAGTTATACTGTAGTACCAGAGTTATACTGTAGTACCAGAGTTATACTGTAGTTATACTGTAGTACCAGAGTTATACTGTAGTTATACTGTAGTTATACTGTAGTACCAGAGTTATACTGTAGTTATACTGTAGTACCAGAGTTATACTGTAGTACCAGAGTTATACTGTAGTTATACTGTAGTACCAGAGTTATACTGTAGTTATACTGTAGTACCAGAGTTATACTGTAGTTATACTGTAGTTATACTGTAGTACCAGAGTTATACTGTAGTTATACTGTAGTACAAGAGTTATACTGTAGTTATACTGTAGTACCAGAGTTATACTGTAGTACCAGAGTTATACTGCAGTTATACTGTAGTACCAGAGTTATACTGTAGTTATACTGTAGTACCAGAGTTATACTGTAGTACCAGAGTTATACTGTAGTACCAGAGTGATACTGTAGTACCAGAGTTATACTGCAGTTATACTGTAGTACCAGAGTTATACTGTAGTTATACTGTAGTACCAGAGTTATACTGTAGTACCAGAGTTATACTGTAGTACCAGAGTTATACTGTAGTTATACTGTAGTACCAGAGTTATACTGTAGTTATACTGTAGTACCAGAGTTATACTGTAGTACCAGAGTTATACTGTAGTTATACTGTAGTACCAGAGCTATACTGTAGTACCAGAGTTATACTGTAGTTATACTGTAGTACCAGAGCTATACTGTAGTACCATAGTTATACTGTAGTTATACTGTAGTACCAGAGTTATACTGCAGTTATACTGTAGTACCAGAGTTATACTGTAGTACCATATTTATACTGTAGTTATACTGTAGTACCAGAGTTATACTGTAGTTATACTGTAGTACCAGAGTTATACTGTAGTTATACTGTAGTACCAGAGTTATACTGTAGTACCAGAGTTATACTGTAGTTATACTGTAGTACCATAGTTATACTGTAGTACTAGAGTTATACTGTAGTTATACTGTAGTACCAGAGTTA
Organism: Oncorhynchus nerka; assembly: GCF_034236695.1. Classification (NCBI taxonomy): domain Eukaryota; kingdom Metazoa; phylum Chordata; class Actinopteri; order Salmoniformes; family Salmonidae; genus Oncorhynchus; species Oncorhynchus nerka. The sequence continues at coordinate 202,815 of NW_027040358.1, forward strand.
TACTGTAGTTATACTGTAGTACCAGAGTTATACTGTAGTACCATAGTTATACTGTAGTACCAGAGTTATACTGTAGTTATACTGTAGTACCAGAGTTATACTGTAGTACCAGAGTTATACTGTAGTTATACTGTAGTACCAGAGTTATACTGTAGTACCAGAGCTGTACTGTAGCACCAGAGTTATACTGTAGTTATACTGTAGTACCATAGTTATACTGTAGTACTAGAGTTATACTGTAGTTATACTGTAGTACCAGAGTTATACTGTAGTACCAGAGTTATACTGTAGTTATACTGTAGTACCAGAGTTATACTGTAGTACCAGAGTTATATTGTAACACCTACTACCATACCCCGTTCAAAGGACCCTAAATATTTTTGTCTTGTCCATTCTCCCCCTGAATGGCACACATACACGATGTTTCCTGTTATATATTACTGCACTGTCGGAACTAGAAGCACAAACATTTCTCTACACTCGCATTAACATCTGCTAAACACGTGTATGTGACCAATAACATTTCATTTGATTTGATTTGATGGGTCAATTGTCTCAAGGCTTAAAAATCCTTATTTAACCCGTCTCCTCCCCTTCATCTACACTGATTGAAGTAGATTTAATAAGGGATCATATCTTTCACCTGGATTCACCTGGTCAGTCTGTCATGGAAAGAGCAGCTGTTCCATTTGTCACTGAATAATTAACTCCAGTTCATTAAGACGAATTGAGAGTTAAATGAATCGAAAGTATGAGAATTAATGAGTCATTAGGGACACAATTAAGAGCCAATAACTTCTGCGGTTGCAGCCAACAGTATTCATTATTGTCCCATTCTGAAAGGGTGTTAGCTGGAATGGTTCTAAACTGAGGCTGTGTCTCAAACGGTCCCCTATTCCCTGGTTGGAGCACTACGTTTGACCAGGGCTCATAGGGAATAGGGGTCGACAGTAGTGCACTATATAGGATGACATTTGGGAAATATGCAGAAGTCCCTGTGTCGTGTAAAACGAAAGCTTGAGCAATGTTTTAATTTACTTTTTTTATTTTTTGCAGTTTATTTATCAAAGTTGTCTTCATTGAAAACCTCTCTCTCTCTCTCTGTCCTGCCAAGGTTTCTAGACTGTTTATTTTAAATTCATTAGACTCGGTGGCGGTACACAGACAACAGCTTGTACGGTCTGCCACTATGATAATGAAATGGAAGTTTGTCCCATCCTTGTCACTGTACTAATCTCGAAACGCTTAAGAACACATGATATTGGAAGAAGATGGATGGATTTCCTCATTAGTAATGTTAGACAGCAGATAACAGATGCTTCTTCCCCGTCCCCAAAACCCCCCTGGTTCCTCTCTAGGTTTCTTCCTAGGTTCTGGCCTTTCTAGGGAGTTTTTCCTAGCCACCGTGCTTCTACACCTGCATTGATTGCTGTTTGGGGTTTTAGGCTGGGTTTCTGTACAGCACTTTGAGATATCAGCTGATGTAAGAAGGGCTATATAAATACATTTGATTTGATTTCTTGGGATTCAAGAAGGGAAGAGAGAGGAGAGGTGGGAGGGGAGGGGAGAGGTGGGAGGGGAGGGGGAGGTGTCTCAGTTCACATCCTGCTGTCACGTCAGAAACCCTTATCTTCAGGCAGAGGGTGAGAAGATGAAAATCAATCAGTACAGGAAACAGTCATAATGATTATAAATCTGTATTTCCTGGTGTATGACAGTACAGGAAACAGTCATAATGATTATAAATCTGTATTTCCTGGTGTATGACAGTACAGGAAACAGTCATAATGATTATAAATCTGTATTTCCTGATGTATGACAGTACAGGAAACAGTCATAATGATTATAAATCTGTATTTCCTGGTGAAACACAGGAAACAGTCATAATGATTATAAATCTGTATTTCCTGATGTATGACAGTACAGGAAACAGTCATAATGATTATAAATCTGTATTTCCTGTATTACAGGAAACAGTCATAATGATTATAAATCTGTATTTCCTGATGTATGACAGTACAGGAAACAGTCATAATGATTATAAATCTGTATTTCCTGATGTATGACAGTACAGGAAACAGTCATAATGATTATAAATCTGTATTTCCTGATGTATGACAGTACAGGAAACAGTCATAATGATTATAAATCTGTATTTCCTGATGTATGACAGTACAGGAAACAGTCATAATGATTATAAATCTGTATTTCCTGGTGTATGACAGTACAGGAAACAGTCATAATGATTATAAATCTGTATTTCCTGATGTATGACAGTACAGGAAACAGTCATAATGATTATACATCTGTATTTCCTGATGTATGACAGTACAGGAAACAGTCATAATGAATATAAATCTGTATGTCCTGGTGTATGACAGGACAGGAAACAGTCATAATGATTATAAATCTGTATTTCCTGGTGACAGTACAGGAAACAGTAATGACATGTGACAGTACAGGAAAGTCATAATGATTATAAATCTGTATTTCTGATGTATGATGATTATAAATCTGTATTTCCTGGTGTATGACATGGACAGGAAACAGTCATAATGATTATAAATCTGTATTTCCTGATGTATGACAGGCCAGGAAACAGTCATAATGATTATAAATCTGTATTTCCTGGTGTATGACAGGACAGGAAACAGTCATAATGATTATAAATCTGTATTTCCTGATGTATGACAGGACAGGAAACAGTCATAATTCAGTCCGATGGGTGCTATAATAAATTCTACATTTTCTTCCCTTTACATCTGGATATGACTTCTTAGACCACATTGAGAGGCAGAGGTAACACTGGTTCCATCTGACTCTCATCTGTTAAATGGAACAGGAAATGTGTCCTCCAATCTAACGTCATTACCTTGCACAGCACAGGCAGGGGTGTGCTGGAAACTATCAGGCTCAATCTGTCTGATAACCTCTCCAAATGTTAATGGATTCACTCTCATAAAGGGCAAGCGTGGATTTCAACAGATTTCGTTTATCACACTTATTGGTCATAGCAACCAGCAGGGCAACGGCTAGGCTACGCACACAAAGTTGAGACATTAGAGAGGGATGGGGATAGACGGAGAGAGGAATGGAGGAAGAGAGGATGGCGTAAGAGCAAGGGGCTGAAGGGCGGTGGAGAGACAGAGAGAGATGAAGACATCAGAGCAAGGGGCTGAAGGACGTTGGAGAGACAGAGAGAGATGAAGACATCAGAGCAAGGGGCTGAAGGACGGGGGAGAGACAGAGAGAGATGGATGGATGAAGACGAGCAAGGGGCTGAAGGACAGTGGAGAGACAGAGAGAGATGGATGGATGAAGACATCAGAGCAAGGGGCTGAAGGGCAGGGGAGAGACAGAGAGAGATGAAGACATCAGAGCAAGGGGCTGAAGGACGTTGGAGAGACAGAGAGAGATGAAGACATCAGAGCAAGAGGCTGAAGGACGGGGGAGAGACAGAGAGAGATGGATGAAGACATCAGAGCAAGGGGCTGAAGGACGTTGGAGAGACAGAGAGAGATGAAGACATCAGAGCAAGGGGCTGAAGGACGTTGGAGAGACAGAGAGAGATGGATGGATGAAGACGAGCAAGGGGCTGAAGGACAGTGGAGAGACAGAGAGAGATGAAGACATCAGAGCAAGGGGCTGAAGGGCGGTGGAGAGACAGAGAGAGATGGATGGATGAAGACATCAGAGCAAGGGGCTGAAGGACGGTGGAGAGACAGAGAGAGATGGATGGATGAAGACGAGCAAGGGGCTGAAGGACAGTGGAGAGACAGAGAGAGATGAAGACATCAGAGCAAGGGGCTGAAGGACGTTGGAGAGACAGAGAGAGATGGATGGATGAAGACATCAGAGCAAGGGGCTGAAGGACGGTGGAGAGACAGAGAGAGATGAAGACATCAGAGCAAGGGGCTGAAGGACAGGGGAGAGACAGAGAGAGATGGATGGATGGATGAAGACATCAGAGCAAGGGGCTGAAGGGCGGTGGAGAGAGAGATGGATGGATGGACGAAGACATCAGAGCAAGGGGCTGAAGGGCGGGGGAGAGACAGAGAGAGATGGATGGATGAAGACATCAGAGCAAGGGGCTGAAGGACGGTGGAGAGACAGAGAGAGATGGATGGATGAAGACATCAGAGCAAGGGGCTGAAGGACGGTGGAGAGACAGAGAGAGATGGATGGATGAAGACATCAGAGCAAGGGGCTGGACGGTGGAGAGACAGAGAGATGGATGGATGAAGACATCAGAGCAAGGGGCTGAAGGGGGGGAGAGACAGAGAGAGAGGAGAGAGAGAGGGGCTGAGAGAGAGAGAGGATGGATGAAGACATCAGAGCAAGGGGCTGAAGGGCTGAAGGACGGAGAGACAGAGAGAGATGGATGGATGAAGACATCAGAGCAAGGGGCTGAAGGACGGTGGAGAGACAGAGAGAGATGGATGGATGAAGACATCAGAGCAAGGGGCTGAAGGGCGGGGGAGAGACAGAGAGAGATGGATGGATGAAGACATCAGAGCAAGGGGCTGAAGGACGGTGGAGAGACAGAGAGAGATGGATGGATGAAGACATCAGAGCAAGGGGCTGAAGGACGGTGGAGAGACAGAGAGATGGATGAAGACATCAGGCAAGGGGCTGAAGACATCAGAGCAAGGGGCTGAAGGGAGGTGGGAGAGACAGAGAGAGATGGATGAAGACATCAGAGCAAGGGGCTGAAGGGCGGGGAGAGACAGAGAGAGATGGATGGATGAAGACATCAGAGCAAGGGGCTGAAGGGCGGGGAGAGACAGAGAGAGATGGATGGATGAAGACATCAGAGCAAGGGGCTGAAGGACGGTGGAGAGACAGAGAGAGAGTGGATGGATGGAGACAGAGCAAGAAGCGGTGGAGAGACAGAGAGAGATGGATGGATGAAGACATCAGAGCAAGGGGCTGAAGGACGGTGGAGAGACAGAGAGAGATGGATGGATGAAGACATCAGAGCAAGGGGCTGAAACGGTGGAGAGACAGAGAGATGGGGGAAGACATCAGAGCAAGGGGCTGAAGGACGGTGGAGAGACAGAGAGAGAGATGGATGGATGAAGACATCAGAGCAAGGGGCTGAAGGGCGGTGGAGAGACAGAGAGAGATGGATGGATGAAGACATCAGAGCAAGGGGCTGAAGGACGGTGGAGAGACAGAGAGAGAGATGGATGAAGACATCAGAGCAAGGGGCTGAAGGGCGGGGAGAGACAGAGAGAGATGGATGGATGAAGACATCAGAGCAAGGGGCTGAAGGGCGGGGAGAGACAGAGAGAGATGGATGGATGAAGACATCAGAGCAAGGGGCTGAAGGACGGTGGAGAGACAGAGAGAGAGATGGATGAAGACATCAGAGCAAGGGGCTGAAGGGCGGGGGAGAGACAGAGAGAGATGAAGACATCAGAGCAAGGGGCTGAAGGACGGTGGAGAGACAGAGAGAGAGATGGATGGATGAAGACATCAGAGCAAGGGGCTGAAGGGCAGGGGAGAGACAGAGAGAGATGGATGGATGAAGACATCAGAGCAAGGGGCTGAAGACATCAGAGGGAAGAGACAGAGAGAGATGGATGGATGAAGACATCAGAGCAAGGGGCTGAAGGACGGTGGAAAGACAGAGAGAGAGATGGATGGATGGACATCAGAGCAAGGGGCTGAAGGAGCGAGGGATGGATGAAGACATCAGAGCAAGGGGCTGAAGGACGGGGAGAGACAGAGAGAGATGGATGGATGAAGACATCAGAGCAAGGGGCTGAAGGGCGGGGGAGAGACAGAGAGAGATGGATGGATGAAGACATCAGAGCAAGGGGCTGAAGGATGAAGACATCGGGGAGAGACAGAGAGAGATGGATGAAGACATCAGAGCAAGGGGCTGAAGGACAGGGGAGAGACGAAGAGAGAGATGGATGGATGAAGACATCAGAGCAAGGGGCTGAAGGGCAGGGGAGAGACAGAGAGAGATGGATGGATGAAGACGGGAGAGCAAGGGGCTGAAGGGCGGGGGAGAGACAGAGAGATGGATGGATGGATGAAGACGTAAGAGCGAGGGGCTGAAGGGTTTAGGTATCCAGCTTCAGAGAGGTGTGTGGCTTTACTGCCACAGTCAATGATTCTGATGCAGAGTAGTCGTCATGAGGGAGCACTGTGGACATCACAGGCTAATTTAAGCTGAGAGTCCACTGGGCACAGACTGGGTACAGACGTCAGTCCATGTCACTGGATTCAGAGAGATGCATCCATCTGGCACATAAAGGGGTTTTACTGTCTGGAGATATTATTTTCAATAGAGTGAGAGAGTGAGAGTGAGAGTGAGAGAGAGAGAGAGAGAGAGAGAGGGGGGAAGAGAGAGAGAGAGAGAGAGGGTGTATATATATATAGAGAGAGTATATATATAGAGAGAGAGGGTATAGAGAGAGAGAGAGGGAGAGAGAGAGGGTATTTATATATATATATATATATATATATACAGTTGAAGTCGGAAGTTTACATACACCTTAGCCAAATACATTTAAACTCAGTTTTTCACAATTCCTGACATTTAATCCTATTAAAAATTCCCTGTCTTAGGTCAGTTAGGATCACCACTTTTATTTTAAGAATGTGAAATGTCAGAATAATAGTAGAGAGAACGATTTATTTCAGCTTTTATTTCTTTCATTCATTCTCAGTGGGTCAGAAGTTTACATACACTCAATTAGTATTTGGTAGCATTGCCTTTAAACTGTTTAACTTGGGTCAAACATTTCGGGTAGCCGTCCACAAGCTTCCCACAATAAGTTGGGTGAATTTTGGCCCATTCGTCCTGACAGGGCTGGTGTAACTGAGTCAGGTTTGTAGGCCTTCTTGAGAGAGAGAGGGGGTATAGAGAGCGAGATAGAGAGAGAGTTTATAGAGAGAGAGAGAGAGAGAGAGAGAGGGGGTATATATATATATATATATATAGAGAGAGAGAGAGAGAGAGAGAGGGGGTATATATATAGAAAGAGTGAGTTTATAGAGAGAGAGAGAGAGAGAGGGGGTATATATATAGAGAGAGGGAGTTTATAGAGAGAGAGAGGGGGTATATAGAGAGAGAGAGGGAGTTTATAGAGAGAGAGAGAGAGAGAGAGAGAGTTTATAGAGAGAGAGAGGGGGGTATATATAGAGAGAGGGAGTTTATAGAGAGAGAGAGAGAGAGAAAGAGAGAGAGTTTATAGAGAGAGAGAGGGGATATATATATAGAGAGAGGGAGTTTATAGAGAGAGAGAGAGAGAGAGAGAGAGTTTATAGAGAGAGAGAGAGAGGGGGTATATATATAGAGAGAGGGAGTTTATAGAGAGAGAGAGAGAGAAAGAGAGAGTTTAGAGAGAGAGAGAGAGAGTTATAGAGAGAGAGAGAGAGAGAGTTTATAGAGAGAGAGAGAGAGAGAGAGAGAGAGAGGGGTATATATATATATGTCCTGGCTGAGTCTTGGCTGTGTCCTGGCTGAGTCCTGGCTGAGTCTTGGCTGTGTCCTGGCTGAGTCTTGGCTGTGTCCTGGCTGAGTCCTGGCTGAGATTGGCTGAGTCCTGGCTGAGTCCTGGCTGTGTCCTCAACTCCTCAACTCCTGGACAGTGGTGCAATGTGGCCACAGACTGTCCAGGAGTCTTGGCTGAGACCTGGGACCTGTGGAGTTGTTCTGTGTTGGAGTGTAACGTGGACAATGGTTTTACAGGACTCAGCCAGAACTGGTTTTACAGTAAAGCTCAGCCAGGACTGGTTTTACAGTAAAGCTCAGCCAGGACTGGTTTTACAGTAAAGCTCAGCCAGGACTGGTTTTACAGTAAAGCTCAGCCAGGACTGGTTTTACAGTAAAGCTCAGCCAGGACTGGTTTTACAGTAAAGCTCAGCCAGGACTGGTTTTACAGTAAAGCTCAGCCAGGACTGGTTTTACAGGACTCAGCCAGGACTGGTTTTACAGTAAAGCTCAGCCAGGACTGGTTTTACAGTAAAGCTCAGCCAGGACTGGTTTTACAGTAAAGCTCAGCCAGGACTGGTTTTACAGTAAAGCTCAGCCAGGACTGGTTTTACAGTAAAGCTCAGCCAGGACTGGTTTTACAGTAAAGCTCAGCCAGGACTGGTTTTACAGTAAAGCTCAGCCAGGACTGGCTCAGCCAGGACTGGTTTTACAGTAAAGCTCAGCCAGGACTGGTTTTACAGTAAAGCTCAGCCAGGACTGGTTTTACAGTAAAGCCAGTGAAGTTCATAAACGTACAACAACAACAACAATAACAAATAATAATCTGTTTTTGGGTGAATTGTTTGTAGAAATGAAACATTTGATTGTTGTCAACATTCCCAAAATAAGGAGGATAACAGTGTTTCTGTTATGAAACGTAGAACATTAAGTAAGAACAGACACATCTAATGATGAAATCACTCGTCTGAACAACAACAAAAGGTTGACATGTTGTGTGTATAGAATACAGAGGCACAGTCATGTCATGACACCAAGTAGGGAGTTTGAAGATGTTTATTGCCACTAAATAGTCCCCCCCTCCCCAATAAACCTGCTGTTATGTGCTCTACTGTTGTATTTACAGATATACTAAAAGTCCAACATTTCACTCAGCCTAACAATTACAATTCTGAATGAGTTTCATGATTAGCATGCAGCTATGGCGTTATCGAGTTATCCAGCAAAAAACCAAACAGAGCTTTTCCATTGGAATGATGGGAGCAGATGTTTTCCCTGTTCTGGAAGTCCAAAATGGAGGAGGCT
>NW_027040358.1:224069-242679 GCF_034236695.1 Oncorhynchus nerka
AAACACTAAATCAAAGAGATGGATACTCTCAAACACCAAATCCTCCATAACAAAGAGATGGATACTCTCAAACACCATAACAAAGAGATGGATACTCTCAAACACTAAATCAAAGAGATGGATACTCTCAAACACCAAATCCTCCATAACAAAGAGATGGATACTCTCAAACACCAAATCAAAGAGATGGATACTCTCAAACACCATAACAAAGAGATGGATACTCTCAAACACTAAATCAAAGAGATGGATACTCTCAAACACCAAATCCTCCATAACAAAGAGATGGATACTCTCAAACACCAAATCAAAGAGATGGATACTCTCAAACACCAAATCAAAGAGATGGATACTCTCAAACACCAAATCAAAGAGATGGATACTCTCAAACACCAAATCCTCCATAACAAAGAGATGGATACTCTCAAACACCAAATCCTCCATAACAAAGAGATGGATACTCTCAAACACCAAATCAAAGAGATGGATACTCTCAAACAAAGAGATGGATATCAAATGTCATAACAAAGAGATGGATACTCTCAAACACCACAGAATGATTTGTGGGTGACTTGAAGTCAGCGTTAGAAGAAGCGTGTCATATTTCAGCTCTGTAGTGCAGCGCTAGTGGAAAGTAAGGTGGAATTGTATTTATTTTTTATTTTACTAGGCAAGGCAGTTAAGAACAAATTCTTATTTTCAATGATGGCCTAGGAACAGTGGGGTTTAACTGCCTTGTTCAGGGGCAGAACGACAGATTTGTACCTTGTCAGCTCGGGGGATTTGATCTTGCAACCTTTCGTTTATTAATCCAACGCTCTAACCACTAGGGTACCTGCCGCCCCTCCACTCTAACCACTAGACTACCTGCCGCCCCTCCACTCTAACCACTAGGCTACCTGCCGCCCCTCCACTCTAACCACTAGGCTACCTGCCGCCCCTCCACTCTAACCACTAGGCTACCTGCCGCCCCTCCACTCTAACCACTAGGCTACCTGCCGCCCCAATGAAATCCAGTAGGAAAGGTCCAACCTCAGTATACTAACTGAAGACTGAATAGTTTTTTGTAAATGTGTTATCTAGCTATAGCAGCTGGCCTTGTCCTCTCCTCACACGGTCCTGTAATCTAAAGAGACAACAGCCACACAGCATGTTGATTACTTACACCAGATGTTGCAGGAATATCCCCCCGTTGAGAGATATTAAAGTTCAATTGAATTGAATTGAGTGTAGTCCACCAGAAATCCATCCTGGCCACCTCTAACTGATTAGGACTAAGATACACTAAACTCTAAAAAGGAAAAGTTGCACCAACTCAAAAAACAAAAACAAAACACAACCCAAAGAAGCAGCAGGAAACGTGGTTGGAAGAGTGGTCCACTTGTATTTATCATCGTTGTTGTTTTTCTTCTTCATACTGCTTTTTGAACGTTGCAGTCGGAACTATTTAAGACATTGACATCAACAATTGACATCAGTAGTCACGCTTGATTGAGGTTATTCATTATGCAGTAGTTAGGTTGTGAAGTAGCGGTAGTCCAGTTCTCTCTCTCTTCCCGAGAAGGTGAGTCTTTCTGTCAAGTTGTCTCAATTGCTGCTGCTGTCAGTGGAGATGGAGGTTAGTGATCCATCTTTACCCTCCCTTTCCACTGCTTTCTTCTTCGTCTCATCTTTGAAGAAGAGTAGCGGGAACATCCCTAAGATGCAGCCGATGGCAACTCCGATGGCTTTACCCTGAAGACAAAACAAAACAAGAAACAACGTTCCATTACTACTCTGATGCCTAATACTAATACTAATACTATACCAATACTAATACTATACTAATACTAATACTAACACTAATACTAACACTAATACTAATAATACTAATACTAATACTATACTAATACTAATACTAATACTAATACTAATACTAATACTAATACTAATACTAATACTAACACTAATACTATACTAATACTACGATACTAATACTAATACTAACACTAATACTAATACTAATACTACCACTAACACTAATACTAACACTAATACTATACTAATACTAGTACTATACTAATACTAATACTATACTATACTAATACTAACACTAATACTATACTAATACTAGTACTATACTAATACTAGTACTATACTAACACTAATACTAATACTAACACTAATACTAATACTAACACTAATACTAATACTAACACTAACACTAATACTAATACTAATACTAATACTAATACTAACACTAACACTAACACTAATACTAATACTAATACTAACACTAATACTAACACTAATACTAATACTAACACTAACACTAATACTAATACTAACACTAATACTAACACTAACACTAATACTAATACTAACACTAACACTAACATACTAATACTAACACTAACACTAATACTAACACTAACACTAATACTAACACTAACACTAATACTAACACTAACACTAATACTAACACTAACACTAATACTAACACTAATACTAATACTAATACGAACACTAACACTACTACTATACTAATACTAACACTAATACTAACACTAACACTAATACTAATACTAACACTAATACTAATACTAATATGCAGTGCTACCAGTACGTAACCTACACACAACTCTTGGCCAATAGACTTTGTGAAGGAACGTTTATTTTTTATTAGTCTGACTGCTGGATTCACTAAAAAATACTGTCTTCAGTGAAATGGCTGCACAACCAAAAGCATATTCTGTAGGACATATTCTGTAGGACATATTCTGTAGGACATATTCTGTAGGACATATTCTGTAGGACGAATTCTGTAGGACATATTCTGTAGGACATATTCTGTAGGACATATTCTGTAGGACATATTCTGTAGGACGAATTCTGTAGGACATATTCTGTAGGACGTATTCTGTAGGACGTATTCTGTAGGACATATTCTGTAGGACATATTCTGTAGGACGAATTCTGTAGGACATATTCTGTAGGACGAATTCTGTAGGACATATTCTGTAGGACATATTCTGTAGGACATATTCTGTAGGACATATTCTGTAGGACGTATTCTGTAGGACGTATTCTGTAGGACATATTCTGTAGGACGTATTCTGTAGGACGTATTCTGTAGGACATATTCTGTAGGACATATTCTGTAGGACGTATTCTGTAGGACGTATTCTGTAGGACATATTCTGTAGGACGTATTCTGTAGGACGTATTCTGTAGGACATATTCTGTAGGACATATTCTGTAGGACATATTCTGTAGGATGTATTCTGTAGGACATATTCTGTAGGACATATTCTGTAGGACGTATTCTGTAGGACATATTCTGTAGGACGTATTCTGTAGGACGTATTCTGTAGGACATTCTGTAGGACGTATTCTGTAGGACGTATTCTGTAGGACATATTCTGTAGGACATATTCTGTAGGACGTATTCTGTAGGACATATTCTGTAGGACGTATTCTGTAGGACATATTCTGTAGGACGTATTCTGTAGGACATATTCTGTAGGACGTATTCTGTAGGACATATTCTGTAGGACGTATTCTGTAGGACATATTCTGTAGGACATATTCTGTAGGACGTATTCTGTAGGACATATTCTGTAGGACATATTCTGTAGGACATATTCTGTAGGACGAATTCTGTAGGACATATTCTGTAGGACGTATTCTGTAGGACGTATTCTGTAGGACATATTCTGTAGGACATATTCTGTAGGACGTATTCTGTAGGACGTATTCTGTAGGACATATTCTGTAGGACATATTCTGTAGGACATATTCTGTAGGACATATTCTGTAGGACGTATTCTGTAGGACATATTCTGTAGGACATATTCTGTAGGACGTATTCTGTAGGACGTATTCTGTAGGACGTATTCTGTAGGACGTATTCTGTAGGACATATTCTGTAGGACGTATTCTGTAGGACGTATTCTGTAGGACATATTCTGTAGGACATATTTTGACTGATTTAGTGCTCTATTCAACCAGATCCACTAAGTAAGCAACACAGAGAGGACTGACAGAGAGAGAGAGAGAGAGAGAGGGACAGAGAGACAGGGACAGGGACAGAGAGACAGGGACAGGGACAGAGGGGGAGACAGAGAGTGAGAGAGAGAGAGAGAGAGAGAGAGAGAGAGAGAGACAGGGACAGGGACAGAGAGACAGGGACAGGGACAGAGAGACAGGGACAGGGACAGAGGGGGAGACAGAGAGTGAGAGAGAGAGAGACAGAGAGTGAGAGAGAGTGAGAGAGTGAGAGAGAGAGAGAGAGAGAGAGAGACAGAGACAGAGAGAGAGACAGAGAGACAGAGACAGAGAGAGGGAGACAGAGAGAGAGAGACAGGCAGACAGACAGACAGACAGACAGACATACAGACAGGCAGACAGACAGACAGACAGACAGACAGACAGACAGACAGAGAGAGAGACAGACAGACAGACAGACAGACAGACAGACAGACAGACAGACAGACAGACAGACAGACAGACAGACAGACAGACAGACAGACAGACAGTGTGTATGTCCTCTCAGAGATACGACAGAGACTCACACTGTGGGTGCTAACTCTGGTCTGCCACATGTCAGCCTGTTTGGGGTTCAGATCAGGGCCCACCAACCCACAACGACAGGCCAGGGCTTCCACGTAACCTGCAAGACTAACACAGGAAAATACCATGGTTACATACCTTAACACACTAGAAAGTACCATGGTTACATACCTTAACGCACTAGAAAATACCATGGTTACATACCTTAACACACTAGAAAATACCATGGTTACGACCTTAACGCACTAGAAAATACCATGGTTACATACCTTAACACACTTGAAAAAGGTTTGGTTACATACATCAATGTATTATCTCTGTACTATCTCTGTACTATCTCTGTTGACGTAAAACCAGAAGTAATGTGATCAGCTGCATGATTAACTTCTGTGTTCATACTGTACGTGTTAGAAAAGGAGAGTTCCGGGAAAAAAAAGTCTCTACCCTCTACCCACACTTCCGGCCACTTCCGATCCGCGTGGGGACACGCAGCAAACACGAGGCGAAGAAGTTTTAAGCACCGTCTTCTCCCAGTTTCTGATACGTCCAAATAACCATTGATGAAAGAAAACCACCCCCCAAAAAACAGAACTAACGCTGCTCAGCTCTTTACGCATCACATTCAGTCCTGGAAGATTCCCTCTGTCAACACGCAGAATCTGCCCATGGGAGAACCACGTTATAGACAGCTCTCAAACTATGGTCCTGGGCCCATATTGGGTCCAATTGTTGTGCTCTTTACTTTTTTATTATTCATCTACTGATTCTCTCTGGATGAACTTTTCTATTTGACATGATTCTGTATGGTTGAGGAACAGTGGCAGGTAAAGCATTACACTGTCTCTATTACACCTGCCTTAAAAACCTGGGCGTGTGACCAATAAACTACATTTGATTTCAACAAATATCTCAAAATAAGAGTTCTGGTTCAGGTTCAGCTGCACCCTTCTTTATGAGCTTAAAGAAACTGATCCTAGATCAACACTCTGAGATTTATGAATACAGGTCCTGAGCTTTAAGGGATCACCAGAGGAAATATTCCATTCCTTGCTGGAGTGATATACTATGGTAATACGAAATTACCATAAATACGAAATGACCATAAATATTAAATTCAACCAGTAAATATGCACAGCAGAAAACCTTCTGGCACGGACGTCTGTGCATAGAATCATAAAAAGATGGGGAAAAAATGTTTTAAATCATCATTAATCAAAATACATGCTGTTATTCAACACCAGCCCTTCTCGGTCCTGGCCCTCCGATGGTGGAATGAGCTTCTCCCTGAAGCTATGACAACAGAGTCCCTGTCTATCTCCCCCCCCTGAAGCTATGACATCATAGTCCCTGTCTATCTCCCCCCCCTGAAGCTATGACAACAGAGTCCATGTCCATCTTCCCCCTGAAGCTATGACAACAGAGTCCCTGTCTATCTTCCCCCTGAAGCTATGACATCAGAGTCCCTGTCCATCTTCCCCTGAAGCTATGACAACAGAGTCCCTGTCCATCTTCCCCCCTGAAGCTATGACAACAGAGTCCCTGTCCATCTCCCCCTGAAGCTATGACAACAGAGTCCCTGTCCATCTCCCCCTGAAGCTATGACAACAGAGTCCCTGTCCTCCCCTGAAGCTATGACAACAGAGTCCCTGTCCATCTCCCCCTGAAGCTATGACAACAGAGTCCCTGTCCATCTCCCCTGAAGCTATGACAACAGAGTCCCTGTCCATCTCCCCTGAAGCTATGACAACAGAGTCCCTGTCCATCTCCCCCTGAAGCTATGACAACAGAGTCCCTGTCCATCTCCCCCTGAAGCTATGACAACAGAGTCCCTGTCCATCTCCCCCTGAAGCTATGACAACAGAGTCCCTGTCCATCTCTCCCCCTGAAGCTATGACAACAGAGTCCCTGTCCATCTCCCCCCTGAAGCTATGACAACAGAGTCCCTGTCTATCTTCCCCCTGAAGCTATGACAACAGAGTCCCTGTCCATCTCCCCCTGAAGCTATGACAACAGAGTCCCTGTCCATCTCCCCCTGAAGCTATGACAACAGAGTCCCTGTCCATCTCCCCCTGAAGCTATGACAACAGAGTCCCTGTCCATCTCCCCCCTGAAGCTATGACAACAGAGTCCCTGTCCATCTCCCCCTGAAGCTATGACAACAGAGTCCCTGTCCATCTCCCCCCTGAAGCTATAACAACAGAGTCCCTGTCCATCTTCCCCCTGAAGCTATGACAACAGAATCCCTGTCCATCTCCCCCCTGAAGCTATGACAACAGAATCCCTGTTCATCTTCCCCCTGAAGCTATGACAACAGAGTCCCTGTCCATCTTCACCCTGAAGGTATGACAACAGAGTCCCTGTTCATCTTCCCCCTGAAGCTATGACAACAGAGTCCCTGTCCATCTTCCCCCTGAAGCTATGACAACAGAGTCCCTGTCCATCTTCCCCTGAAGCTATGACAACAGAGTCCCTGTCCATCTCCCCCTGAAGCTATGACATCAGAGTCCCTGTCCATCTCCCCCGGAAGCTATGACAACAGAGTCCCTGTCCATCTTCCCCCCCTGAAGCTATGACAACAGAGTCCATGTCCATCTCCCCCCCTGAAGCTATGACATCAGAGTCCCTGTCCATCTTCCCCCCCTGAAGCTATGACAACAGAGTCCATGTCCATCTCCCCCCTGAAGCTATGACAACAGGGTCCCTGTCCATCTTCCCCCTGAAGCTAGGACAACAGCTGTGTTGTGTTATGTGGTTGCTGTGTTATGTAGTTGCTGTGTTATGTAGTTGCTGCGTTATGTGGTTGCTGTGTTATGTAGTTGCTGTGTTATGTGGTTGTAGTTATGTGTTATGTAGTTGCTGTGTTATGTGTTGCTTGCTGTGATGTGTAGTTGCTGTGTTATGTGGTTGATGTGTTGTGTACTACGACTGTGTTGTGTGCTTGCTGTGTTATGTAGTTGCTGTGTTATGTAGTTGCTGTGTTGTGTACTACGACTGTGTTGTGTGGTTGCTGTGTTATGTAGTTGCTGTGTTATGTAGTGGCTGTGTTGTGTAGTTGCTGTGTTATGTAGTTGCTGTGTTGTGTAGTTATTGTGTTATGTGGTTGCTGTGTTATGTAGTTGCTGTGTTATGTGGTTGCTGTGTTATGTAGTTGCTGTGTTATGTAGTTGCTGTGTTATGTAGTTGCTGTGTTATGTAGTTGCTGTGTTATGTAGTTGCTGTGTTATGTAGTTGCTGTGTTGTGTGGTTGCTGTGTTATGTAGTTGCTGTGTTATGTAGTTGCTGTGTTATGTAGTTGCTGTGTAATGTAGTTGCTGTGTTATGTAGTTTGCTGTGTTGTGTAGTTGCTGTGTCATGTAGTTGCTGTGTTATAGTTGCTGTGTTTGCTGTGTTGTGTAGTTGCTGTGTTGTGTAGTTGCTCTGTTATGTAGTTGCTGTGTAATGTAGTTGCTGTGTTGTGTAGTTGCTGTGTTATGTAGTTGCTGTGTTATGTAGTTGCTGTGTTATGTAGTTGCTGTGTTATGTAGTTGCTGTGTTATGTAGTTGCTGTGTTATGTAGTTGCTGTGTTATGTAGTTAATGTGTTATGTAGTTGCTGTGTCATGTAGTTGCTGTGTTATGTAGTTAATGTGTTATGTAGTTGCTGTGTTATGTGGTTGCTGTGATGTGTAGTTGCTGTGTTATGTGGTTGCTGTGTTGTGTACTACGACTGTGTTGTGTGGTTGCTGTGTTATGTAGTTGCTGTGTTATGTAGTTGCTGTGTTATGTGGTTGCTGTGATGTGTAGTTGCTGTGTTATGTGGTTGCTGTGTTGTGTACTACGACTGTGTTGTGTGGTTGCTGTGTTATGTAGTTGCTGTGTTATGTAGTTGCTGTGTTATGTAGTTGCTGTGTTATGTGGTTGCTGTGTTATGTAGTTGCTGTGTTATGTACTACGACTGTGTTGTGTGGTTGCTGTGTTATGTAGTTGCTGTGTTATGTAGTTGCTGTGTTATGTGGTTGCTGTGATGTGTAGTTGCTGTGTTATGTAGTTGCTGTGTTATGTGGTTGCTGTGTTATGTAGTTGCTGTGTTATGTGGTTGCTGTGTTATGTAGTTGCTGTGTTATGTAGTTGCTGTGTTAAGTGGTTGCTGTGTTATGTGGTTGCTGTGTTATGTGGTTGCTGTGTTGTGTAGTTTCTGTGTTATGTAGTTGCTGTGTTATGTGGTTGCTGTGTTATGTAGTTGCTGTGTTATGTAGTTGCTGTGTCATGTAGTTGCTCTGTTATGTAGTTGCTGTGTTGTGTAGTTGCTGTGTTATGTAGTTGCTGTGTTATGTAGTTGCTGTGTTATGTAGTTGCTGTGTTAAGTGGTTGCTGTGTTATGTAGTTGCTGTGTTATGTGGTTGCTGTGTTATGTAGTTGCTGTGTTATGTGGTTGCTGTGTTATGTAGTTGCTGTGTTATGTAGTTGCTGTGTTATGTAGTTGCTGTGTTATGTGGTTGCTGTGTTGTGTAGTTGCTGTGTTATGTGGTTGCTGTGTTATGTAGTTGCTGTGTTATGTGGTTGCTGTGTTATGTAGTTGCTGTGTTATGTACTACGACTGTGTTATGTAGTTGCTGTGTTGTGTAGTTGCTGTGTTATGTAGTTGCTGTGTTATGTAGTTGCTGTGTTATGTAGTTGCTGTGTTATGTGGTTGCTGTGTTATGTAGTTGCTGTGTTATCTAGTTGCTGTGTTATGTAGTTGCTGTGTTGTGTGGTTGCTGTGTTATGTAGTTGCTGTGTTATGTAGTTGCTGTGTTATGTAGTTGCTGTGTTATGTAGTTGCTGTGTTATGTAGTTGCTGTGTTATGTGGTTGCTGTGTTATGTAGTTGCTGTGTTATGTGGTTGCTGTGTTGTGTAGTTGCTGTGTTGTGTAGTTGCTGTGTTGTGTGGTTGCTGTGTTGTGTAGTTGCTGTGTTATGTAGTTGCTGTGTTATGTAGTTGCTGTGTTGTGTAGTTGCTGTGTTATGTAGTTGCTGTGTTATGTAGTTGCTGTGTTATGTAGTTGCTGTGTTATGTAGTTGCTGTGTTATGTAGTTGCTGTGTTGTGTAGTTGCTGTGTTGTGTAGTTGCTGTGCTGTGTTGTGGTTGCTGTGTTGTGTAGTTGCTGTGTTATGTAGTTGCTGTGTTATGTAGTTGCTGTGTTATGTAGTTGCTGTGTTATGTAGTTGCTGTGTTATGTAGTTGCTGTGTTGTGTAGTTGCTGTGTTGTGTGGTTGCTGTGTTATGTAGTTGCTGTGTTATGTAGTTGCTGTGTTAAGTGGTTGCTGTGTTGTGTAGTTGCTGTGTTATGTAGTTGCTGTGTTATGTAGTTGCTGTGTTATGTAGTTGCTGTGTTGTGTAGTTGCTGTGTTAAGTGGTTGCTGTGTTATGTAGTTGCTGTGTTGTGTGGTTGCTGTGTTATGTAGTTGCTGTGTTATGTAGTTGCTGTGTTATGTGGTTGCTGTGTTATGTAGTTGCTGTGTAATGTAGTTGCTGTGTTATGTACTACGACTGTGTTGTGTAATTGCTGTGTTATGTAGTTGCTGTGTTGTGTAGTTGCTGTGTTGTGTAGTTGCTGTGTTGTGTAGTTGCTGTGTTGTGTAGTTGCTGTGTTATGTAGTTGCTGTGTTATGTAGTTGCTGTGTTATGTAGTTGCTGTGTTGTGTAGTTGCTGTGTTATGTAGTTGCTGTGTTGTGTAGTTGCTGTGTTATGTAGTTGCTGTGTTGTGTAGTTGCTGTGTTGTGTAGTTGCTGTGTTATGTAGTTGCTGTGTTATGTACTACGACTGTGTTGTGTAATTGCTGTGTTATGTAGTTGCTGTGTTGTGTAGTTGCTGTGTTGTGTAGTTGCTGTGTTGTGTGGTTGCTGTGTTGTGTAGTTGCTGTGTTATGTAGTTGCTGTGTTATGTAGTTGCTGTGTTATGTAGTTGCTGTGTTATGTAGTTGCTGTGTTGTGTAGTTGCTGTGTTATGTAGTTGCTGTGTTATGTAGTTGCTGTGTTATGTAGTTGCTGTGTTGTGTAGTTGCTGTGTTGTGTAGTTGCTGTGTTATGTACTTGCTGTGTCAAATGTCAAATGTCAACTGTATTTAGTGTAATGCTGTGTTATGTAGTTGCTGTGTTATGTAGTTGCTGTGTTATTAGTTGCTCCAATTGTTATGTATTTTTGCTGTGTTATGTAGCTTTCATTTGACTTTGTGTTATAAATATGTTAGTTGCTGTGTTATGTAGTTGCTGTGTTATGTAGTTGCTGTGTTGTGTAGTTGCTGTGTTGTGTAGTTGCTGTGTTATGTAGTTGCTGTGTTATGTAGTTGCTGTGTTATGTGGTTGCTGTGTTATGTGGTTGTCTTACCTAGCTATCTTAAGATGAATGCACTGTAGGTCGCTCTGGATAAGAGCTTCTGCTAAATGACTCAAAATGTCAAATGTCAAATGTATTTAGTGAGGATGCTTAGCGAGGGTGTTGCCTCATGATTAAACTATGATTTAATGGAAAACAAATTCTCATATTATGCACTATAGTTTCATCCAATTGAATGTATTTTTTCACCTCGATCAATCCCAGGCACTGAAATAGCCCTTTCATTTGACTTTTCAAAAGCCTAAATAAATAAATAAAGAGACAAATAAAGTGTTGTGCTCCTGGTAGTGTTGTGCTCCTGGTAGAGTTGTGCTCCTGGTAGCGTTGTGCTCCTGGTAGCGTTGTGCTCCTGGTAGTGTTGTGCTCCTGGTAGCGTTGTGCTCCTGATAGCGTTGTGCTCCTGGTAGCGTTGTGTTCCTGGTAGCGTTGTGCTCCTGGTAGCGTTGTGCTCCTAGTAGCGTTGTGCTCCTAGTAGCGTTGTGCTCCTGGTAGCGTTGTGCTCCTAGTAGCGTTGTGCTCCTGGTAGCGTTGTGCTCCTAGGGAAGCTTAATTTCATAGCCTGTCAAGGCCTGTGCATAGCTGGCCACCAGCTTTCAGGTTGAGTACAGATGTGCCCAGATGTCTCTGGAACATGGACTGCATCTGTAATCACACCCTATTCCCTATATAGCGCACTACTTAGTGCTCACCGCTTTGGGGCTGTAGTGGGTTAGGCCGATGTTGTGATGGATGGATGCTATCTCCATTATGATGCTAACTGACGGCCAGACAGAGCAGCTATCTCCATTATGATGCCAACAGAGTGCCAGACAGAGCAGCTACCTCCATTATGATGCTAACTGGCGGCCAGACAGAGCAGCTACCTCCATTATGATGCCAACAGAGTGCCAGACAGAGCAACTGAGTGACAGACAGAGCAGCTACCTCCATTATGATGCCAACAGAGTGCCAGACAGAGCAACTGAGTGACAGACAGAGCAGCTACCTCCATTATGATGCCAACAGAGTGCCAGACAGAGCAACTGAGTGACAGACAGAGCAGCTACCTCCATTATGATGCCAACAGAGTGCCAGACAGAGCAACTGAGTGACAGACAGAGCAGCTACCTCCATTATGATGCCAACAGAGTGCCAGACAGAGCAACTGAGTGACAGACAGAGCAGCTACCTCCATTATGATGCCAACAGAGTGCCAGACAGAGCAACTGAGTGACAGACAGAGCAGCTACCTCCATTATGATGCCAACAGAGTGCCAGACAGAGCAACTGAGTGACAGACAGAGCAGCTACCTCCATTATGATGCCAACAGAGTGCCAGACAGGGGTACAGATGGCCCAGGAACATGAGCAGAATCCTGAAATGACACTTACTGTGGGCAACAGTAAGTGAGTCCTGTCTGACCCAGAATGGCCAATAGAGACAACATTCCAGACTCAGCCGGCTGTCTGTACCACTTGGGACGAAGCCATGGGAATGTGCTCCCACATTGGCCAATTCAGTTCGTTTTGGGTAAAAAAAAACAAGACTGTAAAATCTATAGGAATTAAGTTAAAAATGAGTTTAATTGAGGAAATCTGTTTCTAAGTATTCTCACAAATAAAACATAGAAACGTCATCTTGTCTCAAGGTAAGAAATATTGTTATTTTCAAATACAATCTCTTTTTGAGTAAGAAATATTGTTATTTTCAAATACAATCTCTTTTTGAGTAAGAAATATTGTTATTTTCAAATACAATCTCTTTTTGAGTTGTGGTCAATTTGCAGTGAACAAATTATTAGAACTGTCAGAACCCCCCCCCCCCCCCCCGACCATCTGCTCCGACAAAAAAAACATCTGAATCTAGTTGGCCTACCCCTGACCAAGATCAACTCAATAATTCACAGGCTGGATGCACAGTTAGGGGGGAGGGACCAAACAATCTGTTTAAATTCAGTCAGGGGAGGAGGGACCAAACGATCTGTTTAAATTCAGTCAGGGGGGGAGGGACCAAACTATCTGTTTATATTCAGTCAGGGGAGGAGGGACCAAACGATCTGTTTAAATTCAGTCAGGGGAGGAGGGACCAAACGATCTGTTTAAATTCAGTCAGGGGGGGGAGGGACCAAACTATCTGTTTATATTCAGTCATGGGAGGAGGGACCAAACGATCTGTTTAAATTCAGTCATGGGAGGAGAGGACCAAGGGTTTAAATTCAGTCAGGGAGGAGGGAACGATCTGTTTAAATTCAGTCATGGGGGGAGGAGGGACCAAACGATCTGTTTAAATTCAGTCAGCGATCTGGGGGAGGGACCAAACTATCTGTTTATATTCCGTCATGGGAGGAGGGACCAAACGATCTGTTTATATTCAGTCAGGGGAGGAGGGACCAAACGATCTGTTTAAATTCAGTCAGGGGAGGAGGGACCAAACGATCTGTTTAAATTCAGTCAGGGGAGGAGGGACCAAACGATCTGTTTAAATTCAGTCAGGGGGGGAGGGACCAAACTATCTGTTTATATTCAGTCAGGGGGGGGAGGGACCAAACAATCTGTTTAAATTCAGTCAGGGGGAGGGACCAAACGATCTGTTTAAATTCAGTCAGGGGAGGAGGGACCAAACGATCTGTTTAAATTCAGTCAGGGGGAGGGACCAAACGATCTGTTTAAATTCAGTCAGGGGGAGGGACCAAACTATCTGTTTATATTCAGTCAGGGGGGGGAGGGACCAAACAATCTGTTTAAATTCAGTCAGGGGAGGAGGGACCAAACGATCTGTTTAAATTCAGTCAGGGGAGGAGGGACCAAACGATCTGTTTAAATTCAGTCAGGGGAGGAGGGACCAAACGATCTGTTTAAATTCAGTCATGGGGAATGTCTTCACTCCAGCAGAACCAATAAAAACCAATAACCCAACAGGTCACTGCAGATATCACCCGGGATAATATCACCCGGGATAAACTAACAAGCATCACGGTGCTCTGCTGAGCAAACAGCTTCCCTGACAACAGATGATGATGATGATGATGATGATGATGGCATAATGGTTGTGTGGATACAGTGAGTAAAACTAGTAAACGGGCTTAATGAGATGCGTTGATCGTTAGACAGACACACACACACAGAGGGAGAAATATGCTGCTCGTTACTGTAGAAACTGATTGTCGTGGAGGAGGACAGGGACTTGTAAAGACCACCCTTTCTCAGGCCAGACCATACATCCTGTATAATCTGACAGAATGGGGATAATGCACCAGATGGGTGATTATTACATAGCTCCACATCTACGGTATGTACATGATAGACATACAGGGATAATCTGACAGAATGGGGATAATGCACCAGATGGGTGATTATTACATAGCTCCACATCTACGGTATGTACATGATAGACATACAGGGATAATCTGACAGAATGGGGATAATGCACCAGATGGGTGATTATTACATAGCTCCACATCTACGGTATGTACATGATAGACATACAGGGAATGATGCTGTAGTGTGTTGGGACAGGTACTGCTATAACAGGGAATGATGCTGTAGTGTGTTGGGACAGGTACTGCTATAACAGGGAATAATGCTGTAGTGTGTTGGGACAGGTACTGCTATAACAGGGAATGATGCTCTAGTGTGTTGGGACAGGTACTGCTATAACAGGGAATGATGCTGTAGTGTGTTGGGACAGGTACTGCTATAACAGGGAATTATGCTGTAGTGTGTTGGGACAGGTACTGCTATAACAGGGAATGATGCTCTAGTGTATTGGGACAGGTCCTACTATAACAGGGAATGATGCTCTAGTGTGTTGGGACAGATACTGCTATAACAGGGAATGACACTCTAGTGTGTTGGGACAGGTACTGCTATAACAGGGAATGATGCTCTAGTGTGTTGGGACAGGTACTGCTATAACAGGGAATGATGCTGTAGTGTGTTGGGACAGGTACTGCTATAACAGGGAATGATGCTGTAGTGTGTTGGGACAGGTACTGCTATAACAGGGAATGATGCTCTAGTGTGTTGGGACATGTACTGCTATAACAGGGAATGATGCTGTAGTGTGTTGGGACAGGTACTGCTATAACAGGGAATGATGCTGTAGTGTGTTGGGACAGGTACTGCTGTAACAGGGAATGATGCTCTAGTGTGTTGGGACAGGTACTGCTATAACAGGGAATGATGATGTAGTGTGTTGGGACAGATACTGCTATAACCGGGAATGATGCTCTAGTCCGCAGGCCTGGGCAACTCCAGTCCCCGGGGACCTGATTGGTCCTAGCAAACACAACTGATTTAAACGAATTACATTTTAAACTGAAGATCAGAATGAGTTGATTATTGGAGTCAGGTGTGTTAGCTGGGACAAAATGTGACACCAATCAGGACTGTAGTTTCCCATGGCCTGCGTGTGTTAACCTCCATGCCAGTAGAGGGCAGAGCTGAGTAGGTGTTACCTGGATAAACACTGGGGACAATGAAGCCAAGCTGTAAGTCAGAGTGACCTCTTCATATTCTACTGTTCAACGTCTTCAAACATGTCAACATCCAGAACAGTAGAAACATACAGTAAACCAAGGCCTGCCACCAAAATGATGAAATGTACTGAAATGTACCTGAGGATAACTTTAAACATTTCACTGAATGATGAGATGCGTCAATAGTGGTCAAACCAAGCTAACAGACGAGAGGCTGGAGCCCCAGGGCAAACCAAGCTAATAGAGGAGAGGCTGTGGAGCCCCAGGGCAAACCAAGCTAATAGAGGAGAGGCTGTGGAGCCCCAGGGCAAACCGAGCTAACAGAGGAGAGGCTGGAGCCCCAGGGCAAACCGAGCTAACAGAGGAGAGACTGGAGCCCCAGGTCAAACCAAGCTAACAGAGGAGAGGCTGGAGCCCCAGGTCAAACCAAGCTAACAGAGGAGAGGCTGTGGAGCCTCAGGTCAAACCAAGCTCACAGAGGAGAGGCTGGAGCCCCAGATCAAACCAAGCTAACAGAGGAGAGGCTGGAGCCCCAGGTCAAACCAAGCTAACAGAGGAGAGGCTGGAGTCCCAGGTCAAACCAAGCTAACAGAGGAGAGGCTGGAGCCCCAGGTCAAACCAAGCTAAGAGAGGAGAGGCTGGAGCCCCAGGTCAAACCAAGCTAACAGAGGATAGGCTGGAGCCCCAGGTCAAACCAAGCTAACAGAGGAGAGGCTGTGGAGCCCCAGGTCAAACCAAGCTAACAGAGGAGAGGCTGGAGCCCCAGGTCAAACCAAGCTAACAGAGGAGAGGCTGTGGAGCCTCAGGTCAAACCAAGCTAACAGAGGAGAGGCTGTGGAGCCCCAGGTCAAACCAAGCTAACAGAGGATCTGTTATAGCCTGGGCCCAGATCTGTTGTAGCCTGGACCCAGATTGTTGTAGCCTGGTCCCAGATCTGTTGTAGCCTGGTCCCAGATCTGTTGTAGCCTGGTCCCAGATCTGCTCTAGACTGGTCCCAGATCTGTTGTAGCCTGGTCCCAGATCTGTTGTAGCCTGGTCCCAGATCTGTTGTAGCCTGGTCCCAGATCTGTTGTAGACTGGTCCCAGATCTGTTGTGGACTGGTCCCAGGTCAGTTTTCTTTGTGTTTTTTTTTACCCCTTTTCTCCAATTGGTAGTTACAGTCTCGTCTCATCGTTGCAACTCCCGTAGGGACTCGGGAGAGGCGAAGTTCGAGAGCCGTGCTTCCTCCGAAACACAACCCAACCAAACCGCACTGCTTCTTGACAAAATGCCCACTTAACCCGGAAGCCAGCCGCACCAATGACTAACTGGCAATAAGTCATGATTACTTCCTGTACAAAACCACATGGGTAAAACAGGAACAATGACAGGACATTAGCTCAAGCACTCACGCAGCAACTGGTGAAAGGAACTACCTTTGGCTGTCGCTGTCTAACAGATTCTGTTACAGTCGTTTTAACATTAGTCTGTGATGATGTTGGAGGCTCTCGCACAGAGACAGTGACAATAAGGAAGTGCATAGGAGATGTTGCTCCCACTGTCACTATTAAAACGTACCCTAACCAGAAAGTGTGGATAGATGGCGGCATTAGCGCAAAACTGAAAGTGCGAACCACCGCATTTAACCATGGAAAGACAACCAGGAATATGGCCGAATACAAACAGTGTAGTTATACCCTCTGCAAGGCAATCAAACAAGTGAAACGTCAGTATAGGGACAAAGTGGAGTCGCAATTCAGACACGAGACGTATGTGGCAGGGTCTACAGGCAATCAAGAACAACAAAAAGAAAACCAGCCACGTCACGGACACCGAAGTCACGCTTCCAGACAAACTAAACATCTTCTTTGCCCGCTTTGAGGATAATACAGTGCCACCACCGCGACCCGCTACAAAGGACTGCACCCCCCCCCCCCGTGGCCGACGTGAGTAAGACATTCAAACGGGTTAACCCTCGCAAGGCTGCCGGCAGACCAGCTGGCTGGTGTGTTTACGGACATATTACATTTCTCCCTATCTCAGTCTGCTGTCCCCACATGCTTCAAGAGGGCCACCATTGTTCCTGAACCCAAGAAGGCAAAGGTAACTGAACTGAATGACTATCGCCCCGTAGCACTCACTTCTGTCATCATGAAGTGCTTTGAGAGGCTAGTTAAGGATCATATCACTTCCAACTTACCTATCACCCTAGACCCACTGCAATTTGCATGCCGCCCCAATAGGTCCTCAGACGATGCAATCGCCATCACACTGCGCACTGTCCTATCCCATCTGGACAAGAGGAACACCTATGTAAGACAACATAGAACCCTCAAGTTCAGCATTAAGCTTGAGGTCCTGGGTCTCAACCTCGCCCTGTGCGATCCTGGACTTCCTGACGGGCAACCCCCAGGTGGTGAAGGTAGGAAACAACATCTCCATTTCGCTGATCCCACAAGGGTGCGTGCTCAGCCCCCTCCTGTACTCCCTGTTCACCCATGACTGCGTGGCCATGCACACCTCCAACTCGATCATCAAGTTTTTTTTCCATTTTTTTTCACCTTTATTTAACCAGGTAGGCTAGTTGAGAACACCTTTATTTAACCAGGTAGGCTAGTTGAGAACACCTTTATTTAACCAGGTAGGCTAGTTGAGAACACCTTTATTTAACCAGGTAGGCTAGTTGAGAACAAGTTCTCATTTGCAACTGCGACCTGGCCAAGATAAATCAACGCAGTGTTAACAGACAGCACAGACGACACAACAGTAGTGGGCTTGATCACCAACAACAACAAGACAGCCTATAGGGAAGTGGTGAGGGCACTCGGAGTATGTGTCAGGAAAACAACCTCTCACTCAATGTCACCAAAACAAAGGAAATGATCGTGGACTTCAGGAAACAGCAGAGGGAGCACCAACAAAGGGTATATAACAAAGTATTGAGGTAAACTTTTGTTATTGACCAAATACTTATTTTCCACCATAATTTGCAAATAAATTCATTAATGTGATTTTCTGGATTTTTTTTCTCTCATTTTGTCTGTCATAGTTGAAGTGAACCTATGATGGAAATTACAGGCCTCTCTCATCTTTTTAAGTGGGAGAACTTGCACAATTGGTGGCTGACTAAATACTTTTTTGCCCCACTGTATATACTGTATTCTGACACTTCAGAGTCTAACGGTCCTGATATGGAAACTAGCCAAGACTGACACTTCAGAGTCTAACGGTCCTGGTATGGAAACTAGTCAAGACTGACACTTCAAA
>NW_027040358.1:243179-256337 GCF_034236695.1 Oncorhynchus nerka
TTTATTTTTTTATTTTTTTATTTCACCTTTATTTAACCAGGTAAGCAGGTTGAGAACAAGTTCTCATTTACAATTGCGACCTGGCCCAAGATAAAGCAAAGCAGTTCGACACATACAACGACACAGAGTTACACATGGAGTAAAACAAACATACAGTCAATAATACAGTAAAAACAAACAAAAAAACAAGTCTATATACAATGTGAGCAAATTAGGTGAGAAGGGAGGTAAAGGCAAAAAGGCCATGGTGGCAAAGTAAATACAATATAGCAAGTAAAACACTGGAATGGTAGTATTGCAATGGAAGAATGTGCAAAGTAGAAATAAAAATAATGGGGTGCAAAGGAGCAAAATAAATAAATAAATTAAATACAGTTGGGAAAGAGGTAGTTGTTTGGGCTAAATTATAGGTGGGCTATGTACAGGTGCAGTAATCTGTAAGATGCTCTGACAGTTGGTGCTTAAAGCTAGTGAGGGAGATAAGTGTTTCCAATTTAAGAGATTTTTGTAGTTCGTTCCAGTCATTGGCAGCAGAGAACTGGAAGGAGAGCTGACAAAAAGAAAGAATTGGTTTTAAGGGTGACTAGAGATATACCTGCTGGAGCGTATTGCTACAGGTGGGAGATGCTATGGTGACCAGCAGGCTGAGATAAGGGGGGACTTTACCTAGCAGGGTCTTGTAGATGACATGGAGCCAGTGGGTTTGGCGACGAGTATGAAGCGAGGGCCAGCCAACGAGGGCGTACAGAGTCGCAATGGTGGGTAGTATATGGGGCTTTAGTGACAAAACGGATAGCACTGTGATAGACTGCATCCAATTTGTTGGAGTAGGGTATTGGAGGCTATTTTGTAAATGACATCGCCAAAGTCGAGGATTGGTAGGATGGTCAATTTTACAAGGGTATGTTTGGCAGCATGAGTGAAGGATGCTTTGTTGCGAAATAGAAGCCAATTCTAGATTTAACTTGATTGAGATGTTTGATATGGGTCTGAAGAGAGTTATAGTCTAACCAGACACCTAAGTATTTGTAGTTGTCCACGTATTCTAAGTCAGAGCCGTCCAGAGTAGTGATGTTGGACAGGCGGGTAGGTGCAGGTAGCGATCGGTTGAAGAGCATGCATTTAGTTTTACTTGTATTTAAGAGCAATTGGAGGCCACGGAAGAGAGAGTTGTATGGCATTGAAGCTTGCCTGGAGGGTTGTTAACACAGTGTCCAAAGAAGGGCCGGAAGTATACAGAATGGTAGTCGTCTGCGTAGAGGTGGATCAGAGACTCACCAGCAGCAAGAGCGACCTCATTGATGTATACAGAGAAGAGAGTCGGTCCAAGAATTGAACCCTGTGGCACCCCCATAGAGACTGCCAGAGGTCCGGACAGCAGACCCTCCGATTTGACCACACTGAACTCTATCAGAGAAGTAAGTTGGTGAACCAGGCGAGGCAATCATTTGAGAAACCAAGGCTGTCGAGTCTGCCGATGAGGATGTGGTGGTTGACAGAGTCGAAAGCCTTGGCCAGATCAATGAATACGGCTGCACAGTAATGTTTCTTATCGATGGCGGTTAAGATATCGTTTAGGACCTTGAGCGTGGCTGAGGTGCACCCATGACCAGCTCTGAAACCAGATTGCATAGCAGAGAAGGTATGGTGAGATTGAAATGGCTCGGTAATCTGTTTGTTGACTTGGCTTTCGAAGACCTTAGAAAGGCATGGTAGGATAGATATAGGTCTGTAGCAGTTTGGGTCAAGAGTGTCCCCCCTTTGAAGAGGGGGATGACCGCAGCTGCTTTCCAATCTTTGGGAATCTCAGATGACACGAAAGAGAGGTTGAACAGGCTAGTATTAGGGGTGGCAACAATTTCGGCAGATAATTTTAGAAAGAAAGGGTCCAGATTGTCTAGCCCGGCTGATTTGTAGGGGTCCAGATTTTTCAGCTCTTTCAGAACTTCAGCTGAATGGATTTGGGAGAAGGAGAAATGGGGAAGGCTTGGGCGAGTTGCTGTTGGGGGTGCAGTGCTGTTGACCGGGGTAGGAGTTGCCAGGTGGAAAGCATGGCCAGCCGTAGAAAAATGCTTATTGAAATTCTCAATTATGGTGGATTTATCAGTGGTGACAGTGTTTCCTATCTTCAGTGCAGTGGGCAGCTGGGAGGAGTTAGTTCAGGGGGCTATGTCAGTATTGTGACGTGCAGGAAACCCGGGGTTCAGTCCCAGTCATTTTTAAAGCTTAGATGAACTTGGGAGGATGGCTCCTTCACACCTCTGTGCTGCTACTACCCTTTCTCTATTTTTATGGCTCTTTTTCAATAGTCTTTCCCTCCATTCCTCACAACCTCTGTCCTCCTCAACACTTTACTCCCCTCTAACCACCTCCAATCAGAAGGTGTGAACAGAGGACCTAAAGATACAAAGAGAGAATTTTGAGATTTCAACTCATTAAAGATGGCTCTACTGCTGCCACTAGCCAGGGACCAAATCACTACTTCTCAGGCCACTTCAATTTAATTGTAGAGGAACACTGCCACTTAAGGGTCATTATGAATGCAAGCTGTCGCGCTTCATCGACCCCCAATTACTTAATTTCAGAGACTACGACTCTTCTCTCCCCTTCCATTACTTGTGTTTCTTGCTTATCCATATTCTTGTGAAATATAGCAACACATTTAAACAGGGTACTAAGCCAACAGTCCCTTCCCATAGTATAAACGGGGCCCAGCAGTCATTGTATGTAGTTGTAGCTGATACATCCTCTTCTCTAGCGTGATCCCTTCCTATAGGGCATGCAGAAGATCTGGATGAGAAGATCGTGAGGCTGCTCCCTACATAGCAACTCAGACGGGAATACATGGCTGGACAGCTGGCAGCGGCGGATACAAGATGACAGGTAGGAACCAGTGTGTGCTGTTCAAATAGTTGACCTCGAAAACAAGTATAATGTGGCCGGTGTGATGGTTGCCTTGGTTACGAGGTGATGGGAAATGAGGGTTATGGGCTGGTAGGGTTAGGTCCTTGGGGGTAGGTTTAGGTGTTGGGGTCCTGGGGTGGTAGGGTTAGGGGATGGAAGGGTTAGGAGATGGGGTCACAGGGTAGAAGGGTTAGGAGATGGGGTCACAGGGTAGAAGGGTTAGGGGATGGGGTCACAGGGTAGAGATGGAGTCACAGGGTAGAAGGGTTAGGAGATGGAGTCACAGGGTAGAAGGGTTAGGAGATGGAGTCACAGGGTAGAAGGGTTAGGGGATGGGGCAAGCTGTGAAATTGTTGTGAATGTGTCTGGTGGTCTAGTGGTCTGGTGGTCTAGTAGTCTGGTGGTCTAGTGGTCTGGTGGTCTAGTGGTCTGGTGGTCTAGTGGTCTGGTGGTTTGGTGGTCTAGTGGTCTAGTGGTAGCGCTGTCTACTGTGAACTACACATCCTCCATCTTGGTCCTTACTGTCTGTTGGCCTCACGGTGTATCCCAGCTTTGTCCTACATCCTCCATCTTGGTCCTTACTGTCTGTTGGCCTCACGGTGTATCCCTCTTTGACCTACATCCTCCATCTTGGTCCTTACTGTCTGTTGGCCTCACGGTGTGTCCCTCTTTGTCCTACATCCTCCATCTTGGTCCTTACTGTCTGTTGGCCTCACGGTGTATCCCTCTTTGTCCTACATCCTCCATCCTGGTCCTTACTGTCTGTTGGCCTCACGGTGTATCCCTCTTTGTCCTACATCCTCCATCTTGGTCCTTACTGTCTGTTGGCCTCACGGTGTATCCCATCTTTGTCCTACATCCTCCATATTGGTCCTTACTGTCTTTTGGCATCACGGTGTATCCATCTTTGTCCTACTGTCCTCCATGGGTTGGTCCTGACTGTCTGCTTGGTTTGTCTCAAATGGACCATCCCATTTTGTCCTACATCCTCCATCCTGTCCTTACCATTTGTCTGAAGGGTTGGCATCACGGTGTATCCATCTTGTCCTCTGAAGGGTACATGTCCTCCATGATTGGCTTTTGGTTTACTGTCTGTTGGCCATCACGGTGATTCCCATCTTTGTCCTGAAATCCTCAGACATCTTGGTCCTTACTGTCTTTGGCCTCACGGTAAAGAGCATCTTTGTCCTTACTGTCCTGAATGGGTTTGGGGGTTTGTGCTGAAGTAGTCTGGCTTTGGTTTTAGTCTCAAATGGACCATATCTACACATACTAACCATTTGGCAGTCTGGTCTGAAGGGTATAAAGTCTGCAGACATAACCAAGAGCTGATTTGCTTTGTGTTCTGAAGGGTATGGGACATGTTACTGCAGACATAGTAAAGAGCTGATTGGCTGTTTGGCTTTAGTCTGGTTGTGTTCTGAAGGGTATGGGACATGTTACTGCAGACATAGTAAAGAGCTGATTGGCTGTTTGGCTTTAGTCTGGTTGTGTTCTGAAGGGTATGGGACATGTTACTGCAGACATAGTAAAGAGCTGATTGGCTGTTTGGCTTTAGTCTGGTTGTGTTCTGAAGGGTATGGAAACATGTTACTGCAGACATAGTAGCACTTGACAAAAAGAGCTGATTGGCTGTTTTGGCTTTAGTCTGGTGTGTTCTGAAGGGTATGCTAGACACTGTTGGGGTCTGACATCTGAAAGTATGGGGGACATCTTAAACAGGCTGTATGGTGGCGCAGCTAGACACTGGGGGTCTGTGGGGGTGTAGGGGGTCTGTGGGGGTCTGTGTGGGGGGGTAGAGGGGTCTTTGTGTGTGTGGGGGGTCTGTGGGGGACCCAGGGGGTCTGTGTGTGTGGGGGTAGGGGGTCTGTGTGTGGGGGGGTAGGGGGTCTGTGTGGGGGGTAGGGGGGGTCTGTGTGGGGGGGGGGGGTAGTTTGACGCTAAGCAGTTTATCCGTCACATTTATTCCTAGTTGCATGTTCATAGTTGTCATTAAACATATTTTTTAAAAACATTTTTTTAACTAGGCAAGTCAGTTAAGAACAAATTCTTATTTACAATGACATCCTACACCGGCCAAACCCGGACGACACTGGGCCAATTGTGCGCCGCCCTATGGGACTCCCAAACATGGCCGGGTGTGATACAGCCTGGAATCGAACCAGGGTCTGTGGTGACGCCAAGTTATCGTTACTCATTATGTTTCTATTACGTGTTTCTGTTTTTCTCTATTTGTCTGTAAAGGGTCCTGTTTCCCTGATGAAGACCCTCCTGTTCATTTCTCTATAATGTCTGTAAAGGGTCCTGTTTCCCTGATGAAGACCCTCCTGTTCATTTCTCTATAATGTCTGTAAAGGGTCCTGTTTCCCTGATGAAGACCCTCCTGTTCATTTCTCTATAATGTCTGTAAAGGGTCCTGTTTCCCTGATGAAGACCCTCCTGTTCATTTCTCTATAATGTCTGTAAAGGGTCCTGTTTCCCTGATGAAGACCCTCCTGTTCATTTCTCTATTTGTCTGTAAAGGGTCCTGTTTCCCTGATGAAGACCTCCTGTTCATTTCTCTATAATGTCTGTAAAGGGTCCTGTTTCCTGATGAAGACCCTCCTGTTCATTTCTCTATAATGTCTGTAAAGGGTCCTGTTTCCCTGATGAAGACCCTCCTGTTCATTTCTCTATAATGTCTGTAAAGGGTCCTGTTTCCCTGATGAAGACCCTCCTGTTCATTTCTCTCAAATGTTGTCAATCGTTTTTAATTGAACATCAAGTGGAAATGTGCTAAATACCTTTTTTTATTTTGAAATAGTTTCCACAGCCTTGTTATCTTGTTGAAATGGTTTGTCTGTTGTGTTTGTGCTGGTTATTATTTAAATGATGTTAGTGGAGTGAAACTAGCAAAAGGCCCAGACATCTGAAATGTAAATACAAGTCTATCTATCTTGTAGCTCTTTAACTAAAGCTGGTTTGTTTTCCTCCTAAATCCCTGACTGACTCTGAACAGAGTCCTCTGCTACTCTCTGCCCCTAGTCCTCTGCTATTCTCTCTGCCCCCCCTAGTCCTCTGCTACTCTCTGCTCTCTCCCTAGTCCTCTGCTACTCTCTCTCTGCCCCTAGTCCTCTGCTACTCTCTCTCTCCCCCTAGTCCTCTGCTACTCCCTCTCTCTGCCCCTAGTCCTCTCTGTCCTCTGCTACTCTCTCTCTCTCCCCTAGTCCTCTGCTACTCTCTCTCTCCCCCTAGTCCTCTGCTACTCTCTCTCTCCCCTCTAGTCCTCTGCTACTCTCTCTCCCCTAGTCCTCTGCTACTCTCTCTCTCTCCCCCTAGTCCTCTGCTACTTCTCTCTCTCCCTAGTCCTCTGCTATTTTCTCCCCTTAGTCCTCTGCTACTCTCTCTCTCTCTCCCTAGTCCTCTGCTACTCTCTCTCTCCCCCCTAGTCCTCTGCTACTCTCTCTCCCCTTTAGTCCTCTGCCACTTTCTCTCTCCCTAGTCCTCTGCTACTCTCTCTCTCCTCTAGTCCTCTGCTACTCTCTCTCTCTCCCCTAGTCCTCTGCTACTCTCTCTCTCTCCCCTAGTCCTCTGCTACTCTCTCTCTCTCCTCCAGTCCTCTGCTACTCTCTCTTTCCTCTCCTAGTCCTCTGCTACTCTCTCTCTCTCCTTAGTCCTCTGCTAGTCCTCTCCCTACTCCTCTTGCTACTCTCTCTCTCCCCTTAGTCCTCTGCTACTCTCTCTCTCTCCCCCTGGTCCTCTGCTACTCTCTCTCCCTAGTCCTCTGCTACTCTCCCCTAGTCCTCTGCTACTCTCTCTCTCTCCCCTAGTCCTCTGCTTACTCTCTCTCTCTCTCCCTAGTCCTCCGCTCCCTCTCTCTCTCTCCCAGTCCTCTGCTACTCTCTCTCTCTCCCCTAGTCCTCTGCTACTCTCTCTCTCTCTCCCCTAGTCCTCCGCTACTTCTCTCCCCTAGTCCTCTGCTACTCTCTCTCTCTCCCTAGTCCTCCGCTACCCCTCTTCTCTCTCTCCCTAGTCCTCTCTTCTCTCTCTCTCCCTAGTCCTCTGCTACTCTCTCTCTCTCCCCTAGTCCTCTGCTACTTTCTTCTCCTCAGTCCTCTGCTACTCTCTCTCTCCCCAGTCCTCTGCTACTCTTCTTTCTCCCCAGTCCTCTGCTACTCTTTCTCTCTCTCCCCCTAGTCCTCTGCTACTCTCATCTTCTCCCCCTAGTCCTCTGCTACCTCTCTCCCTAGTCCTCTGCTACTCTCTCTCCCCAGTCCCCCGCTACTCTCTCTCTTCTCCCCTAGTCCTCCACGTCTCTTCTCTCTCCCCAGTCCTCCGCTACTCTCTCTCTGCCTGGGAACGTTGGTTGTCACTTCCTCTCTCTCCCTAGTCCTCCGCTACTCTCTCTCTGCCTGGGAACTTGGCTCCCTGGGTAGTCCTGTAATCCAGACATCAGAGATGACGAAATCTATTTCTCCCTGGCAGTCCTCAAGTGCTACAATGACGGCTCACTCTCTTTCTCTCCCAAAATAGTCCTCCGCCTTACTCTCTCTCTGTCCCCCTTTAGTCCTCTGTCTGTCTGTGGACCCTCTCTGGTGCCCTGTTTATTGGGCTAGTCCCTCTGGGCAGGGGGAGCCCTGTTTCTTGGGCTCTCCCCTAGTCCCTCTGCTCGAGGAGCAGAGGGGGGAGAATGTTCTACTTCTCGTCCCAAAATGGCTCCCTATGCTACTCAGTGCTCTCTCTCCCCCTAGTCCTTTGGGACACAGTGTGTTCTCTCCCCCTAATCCTCTGCAACTGCAAATTCCCCTGCTCTCTCTCCCCCTGCAGAGCCTGTGAAATGTGTTCTAATTGTCCTGGTGATCTGGTCTGTTCCATTAGGAGCAGGAAGGCAAACAGGAAGTCAGGCAGACGGCCAAATGGGAAGGAGGGCAGGCGGCAGGACGCTCCTCCGTTATCTCTCTCTTTCTCTCTATGTCTGGTCTATACGTTTATCTACCCTCTTGTGGCCCAGACAGTGTGACTAGAGAGTGTTTATCTCCTCTCTGTGGCCTGGGAACGTGGCTGACTGGGTGTGGTTTTGACATTTTTATTTCCCTCATGTAATCCAGTGTGACTAGAGATGACTCCTCCCTCTTGAGCCAGACATTTATTTAAATGTTTATCTCCTCCCTCTTAACTGGCTAAGACAGTGTGGTTAAAGAACAAGTGTTATTTACAATGACGGCCCAGACAGTGTGACTAAGAGTGTTTTATCTCCCTCCCTCTTGAAGAGAGTGTATCTCCTCCTCTGTGGCCTAGACAGTGACTAATGTTTATCTCCTCCCTCTTGTGGCCGGCCCCTCTAGACAGTGTGACTAGAGTGTTTATCTCCTCCCTCTTGTAGCTCAGACAGTGACCAGAGATCTTTTAGCTGACAGTGTGTATCTCCTCTGTCCCAGACAGTGACTAGAGATAGAGCCAGAAGTGTGACTAGAGGGGTGCAGCCTGTTTATTGGGCTGTGAATAGCAGCCCTCTGGGCAGGGGGGGGCAGCCTGGTTTATTGGCTGTGAGAATAGTAGCCCTCTGGGCGTCCCTCATCAGGGAGCCCAGACAGTGTGACTAGAGAGTGTTTATCTCCTCCCTCTTGTAGCCCAGACAGTGTGACTAGAGAGTGTTTATCTCCTCCCTCTTGTGGCCCAGACAGTGTGACTAGAGAGTGTTTATCTCCTCCCTCTTGTAGCCCAGACAGTGTTTATCTCCTCCCTCTTGTAGCCCAGACAGTGTGACTAGAGAGTGTTTATCTCCTCCCTCTTGTAGCCCAGACAGTGTTTATCTCCTCCCTCTTGTGGCCCAGACAGTGTGACTAGAGAGTGTTTATCTCCTCCCTCTTGTGGCCCAGACAGTGTGACTAGAGAGTGTTTATCTCCTCCCTCTTGTAGCCCAGACAGTGTGACTAGAGAGTGTTTATCTCCTCCCTCTTGTAGCCCAGACAGTGTTTATCTCCTCCCTCTTGTAGCCCAGACAGTGTGACTAGAGAGTGTTTATCTCCTCCCTCTTGTCAGCCCAGACAGTGTTTATCTCACTCCCTCTGTGGCCCAGACAGTGTGACTAGAGAGTGTTTATCTCCTCCTCTTGTAGCCCAGACAGTGTGCTAGAGAGTGCTTATCTCCTCCCTCTTGTAGCCTAGACAGTATTTATCTCCTCCCTCTTGTGGCTTAGACAGTGTTTATCTCCTCCCTCTTGTAGCCCAGACAGTGTGACTAGAGAGTGTTTATCTCCTCCTCTTGTAGCCCAGACAGTGTTTATCTCCTCCCTCTTGTAGTCTAGACAGTGTGACTAGAGGTGTTTATCTCCTCCCTCTAGCCATGTAAGTGTTTATCTCCTCCCTCTTGTAGCCCAGACAGTGTGACTAGAGTGTTTATCTCATCCCTCTTGTAGCCCAGACAGTGTTTATCTCCTCCTCTTTGGCCCAGACAGTGTTATCTCCCCTCTTGTAGCCCAGACAGTGTGACTAGAGAGTGTTTATCTCCCTCCCTCTTGTGGCCCAGACAGTGTTTATCTCTCTCCTCTTCATAGCCCAGACAGTGTTGACTAGAGAGAGTAAGTTTATTCCCTCCCTCTTGTGGCCCAGACAGTGTGACTAGAGTGTTTATCTCCTCCCTCTTGTGGCCCAGACAGTGTTTATCTCCTCCCTCTTGTGGCCCAGACAGTGTGACTAGAGAGTGTTTATCTCCTCCCTCTTGTAGCCCAGACAGTGTTTATCTCCTCCCTCTTGTAGCCCAGACAGTGTGACTAGAGTGTTTATCCACACAGAGGAAGTGGGATGTTTGAAAACTACATGGCTGTTGGTTTGTTTGTGGTCCAGCAATTTGGGAGAAATTGCTGTAATTGTACAACAGGAAATGTGTTTGTGTTTAACCTGTGTTTTTCTCACGAATGATTCCCCTCTTTTTGATTGGTGCAGTGGTTGACTGAGGGAGACTGAATGATTCCCCTCTTTTTGATTGGTGCAGTGGTTGACTGAGGGAGACTGAAAGACATTAAAACACGGAGAACATTTTTTTTGGTTTACATTTAAAGTCTTGAAACTCTTATCAGGAGACTTACAAGACATTCAAACATCCAGTGAGAACAATTTTTTTTTAAGGTTTACATTTCCTATCTAGGTATTTAGCAGACGTTACTTTATCCAGGTATTTTAAGGGGGGGGACTTACAAATGGGTGCATTCACCTTATGACATCCAGTGGAACAGCCATCCTTTACAATAGTGCATCCTAGGTATTTTAAGGGGGGGAGAAGGATTACTTTATCTCTCTCATTGTATTTTAAGGGGGGAGAGAAGGATTACTTTATCCTATCCTAGGTATTTTAAGGGGGGGAGAAGGATTACTTTATCCTATCCTAGGTATTTTAAGGGGGGGTGAGAAGGATTACTTTATCCTATCCTAGGTATTTTAAGGGGGGGGAGAAGGATTACTTTATCCTATCCTAGGTATTTTAAGGGGGGGAGAAGGATTACTTTATCCTATCCTAGGTATTTTAAGGGGGGAGAAGGATTACTTTATCCTATCCTAGGTATTTTAAGGGGGAGAAGGATATTTATCCTAAGGTATTTTAAGGGGGAGAAGGATTACTTTATCCTATCCTAGGTATTTTAAGGGGGAGAAGGTTACTTTATCCTATCCTAGGTATTTTAAGGGGGGAGAAGGATTACTTTATCCTATCCTAGGTATTTTAAGGGGGGGGAAGAAGGATTACTTTATCCTATCCTAGGTATTTTAAGGGGGGGAGAAGGATTACTTTATCCTATCCTAGGTATTTTAAGGGGGAGAAGGATTACTTTATCCTATCCTAGGTATTTTAAGGGGGGAGAAGGATTACTTTATCCTATCCTAGGTATTTTAAGGGGGAGAAGGATTACTTTATCCTATCCTAGGTATTTTAAGGGGAGAAGGATTACTTTATCCTATCCTAGGTATTTTAAGGGGGGAGAAGGATTACTTTATCCTATCCTAGGTATTTTAAGGGGGAGAAGGATTACTTTATCCTATCCTAGGTATTTTAAGGGGGGGGGAGAAGGATTACTTTATCCTATCCTAGGTATTTTAAGGGGGGGGGGAGAAGGATTACTTTATCCTATCCTAGGTATTTTAAGGGGGGGGGGGGGAAGGATTACTTTATCCTATCCTAGGTATTTTAAGGGGGGAGAAGGATTACTTTATCCTATCCTAGGTATTTTAAGGGGGGGAGAAGGATTACTTTATCCTATCCTAGGTATTTTAAGGGGGGAGAAGGATTACTTTATCCTATCCTAGGTATTTTAAGGGGGGGGAAGGATTACTTTATCCTATCCTAGGTATTTTAAGGGGGGGGAGAAGGATTACTTTATCCTATCCTAGGGGGAAGAAGGATTATTTTAAGGGGGGGAGAAGGATTACTTTATCCATCCTAGGTATTTTAAGGGGGGAGAAGGATTACTTTATCCTATCCTAGGTATTTTAAGGGGGAGAAGGATTACTTTATCCTATCCTAGGTATTTTAAGGGGGGAGAAGGATTACTTTATCTATCCTAGGTATTTTAAGGGGGGGGGTGGGAGAAAGGATTACTTTATCCTATCCTAGGTATTTTAAGGGGGGAGAAGGATTACTTTATCCTATCCTAGGTATTTTAAGGGGGAGAAGGATTACTTTATCCTATCCTAGGTATTTTAAGGGGGGAGAAGGATTACTTTATCCTATCCTAGGTATTTTAAGGGGGAGAAGAAGATTTTTAGGGGAGAAGGATTACTTTATCCTATCCTAGGTATTTTAAGGGGGGTGAGGTATTTTTAGGGGGAAGGATTACTTTATCCTATCCTAGGTATTTTAAGGGGGGAGAATGATTACTTTATCCTATCCTAGGTATTTTAAGGGGGAGAAGGATTATCTTTATCCTATCCTAGGTATTTTAAGGGGGAGAAGGATTACTTTATCCTATCCTAGGTATTTTAAGGGGGGGTGAGAAGGATTACTTTTATCCTATCCTAGGTATTTTAAGGGGGAAAGGATTACTTTATCCTATCCTAGGTATTTTAAGGGGGAGAAGGATTACTTTATCCTATCCTAGGTATTTTTAAGGGGGGAGAAGGATTACTTTATCCTATCCTAGGTATTTTAAGGGGGGGGAGTTAATCCTATCCTAGGTATTTTTACTTTATCCTATCCTAGGTATTTTAAGGGGGGGAGAAGGATTACTTATCCTATCTAGGTATTTTGGTTATTTTATCTAGGGGGAGAAGGTTACTTTATCCTATCCTAGGTATTTAAGGGGGAGTAGAGGATTACTTTATCCTATCCTATTTTAAGGGGAAAAGTTATTTTAAGGGGGAGAAGGATTACTTTATCCTATCCTAGGTATTTTAAGGGGAGAAGTTACTTTATCTATCCTAGGTATTACTGTAAATGTTTGTTGTAAATGTATTTTTTTATAACCTGTGTCATTATGTTACGCTTCAAATCTCTTAAGTAAAAGATACATTAAAATATATTTATTCAGAACAAACACGAGCGCTGAAATAAAATAGAATCATCTTCATCATATGTTAATTTAGTCCCAGAATGAATCAGAATCACATCTTCATCCCATATGTTAATTTAGTCCCGAATGAATCCAGAGAATCATCTTCATCCCATATGTTAATTTAGTCCCAGAATGAATCAGAGAATCACATCTTCATCCCATATGTTAATTTAGTCCCAGAATGAATCAGAGAATCACATCTTCATCCCATATTTTAATTTAGTCCCCAGAATGAATCCAGAGAATCACATCTTCATCCCATATTTTAATTTAGTCCCAGAATGAATCCAGGAATCACATCTTCATCCCATATGTTAATTTAGTCCCAGAATGAATCCAGAGAATCACATCTTCATCCCATATGTTAATTTAGTCCCAGAATGAATCCAGAGAATCACATCTTCATCCCATATATTTAATTTAGTCCCAGAATGAATCAGAATCACATCTTCATCCCATATGTTAATTTAGTCCCAAGTGAATCAGACAATCACATCTTCATCCCATATGTTAATTTAGTCCCAGAATGAATCCAGAGAATCACATCTTCATCCCATATTTTAATTTAGTCCCAGAATGAATCCAGAGAATCACATCTTCATCCCATATGTTAATTTAGTCCCAGAATGAATCCAGAGAATCACATCTTCATCCCATATTTTAATTTAGTCCCAGAATGAATCCAGAGAATCACATCTTCATCCCATATGTTAATTTAGTCCCAGAATGAATCC
>NW_027040358.1:256837-259677 GCF_034236695.1 Oncorhynchus nerka
TGAATGATAATTAAGTTGAGTGGTCAATGTTACCAAAACCGTATAGCAAATCAATGATCAATTGTTTCTAGATAGAGTGTTTCACACTTGACCAAATCACCTCAGCTAATCAAAAGGGATGTGGAATGAGAAGGGCTAACCTGACTTATGACCTGACCCACACCTTGTGTATTACTGCCCCCCCCCCCCCCCCCCCCATACAACATTTCAGTCCACTAAGACAAAAACTTTCTATCACTGAAACTGAAACTAATTCATATAAAACTTTATTATACAACTTAAACTAAATAAAAACGATCAAATCAGATTTGAAAGTTTAATTAAATTAAACTGAATTCAAAGTCCAAATTTTTAAAAACGAATAGCAATAAAAAACGAATTGAAAAATACAAATATATATAATAACCTTGGACCACTAGCTTTTGGGATTCTATTTCAATTCCAGTCATTTCAGAAAGTAAAACACATTCCAATGTACTTCCTGAATTGTCTGGAATACACCCCAACCCTGCGACCTACTCCTTGTGAACGTTCAACACAACTGTGTTACGTTCAGAAACTAGATCAGTAGGTGGAATAATGTAGAGTTATTAGAGGGGAGGGGGCCATCCCATCCGCCACCTACTGTTCCTGTTGCTCCTGCCTCAGTCCGTGATACAACTGACAGCTCTGTACCACGCCTTGGTAGGCTACTGGCTATAATAGCAGTCAGCACTAATTCTCGCATAATTTGCAAACTGTCACAATAGCATATTGTTGTTAACTACGACTGCGCAGAGAGGACGTCGAGTTTTTCTTGAGTCGGGATGTATTTCAATCAATGAACAGCAATGAGATTGTAGAAGCGCTTTATTTCTTTCTTTGGTAAAACATTTCTTTCTTTCTTTCTTTTTTTTACGGAGGAGCGACTTCAAACCTTTATCATGCATAATGGACGAGTTGACAACCTCTTCGTTTAAAACTACCGGTTCCAAATGGTTGCTTCCAGTCAGCGATTTCTTTGGATTCCCATTGGATCAGGTAATCTACACTTTTCCAAAATGAGAAGGAAAAAAAAATCGATTTGCTTAAAGTCAGTTATTTGAATGTAAAATGATCGTATTAAGTGTCTTGTCCTGCCACAACCCTGGAATGACATGACAACATTCTGGTCATCTGACTTGGCATTTACACACATTACATTTGCATAAGTATATTTAGAGACATTCTGCTTGTATCCAAACTAGAATAGAATTCATAGAACTAGAATAGAATTCATAGAACTAGAATAGAATTCATAGAACTAGAATAGAATTCATAGAATTGAAAGATTCTGTTGTCCCAAGGCAAAAACACACACTATGAATGCATGTCTTGTCAATATCTCATGTCTGGGGGCGTCATGTCTTCGATGCAGGTGAACTTCTTGGCATGTCAGGTGTTTGCCCTTGGTGCCTCCTTCTGGTTCCGTCTTTACCTCAACCCTCAGTTCTCCAGCCCCGTGGTCCGCCATGCTGTCGCCACACTCTTTGGCCTCTCCTTTGTCATATTCTGTTTCGGCTGGTAAGGATCACTCTGGTGCACTGGTTAGATTAGGGTATACAGGTTAAAACAATGGTCGGGTCACTCTGGTGCACTGGTTAGATTAGGGTATACAGGTTAAAACAATGGTCGGGTCACTCTGGTGCACTGGTTAGATTAGGGTATACAGGTTAAAACAATGGTCGGGTCACTCTGGTGCACTGGTTAGATTAGGGCATACAGGTTAAAACAATGGTCGGGTCACTCTGGTGCACTGGTTAGATTAGGGCATACAGGTTAAAACAATGGTCGGATCACTCTGGTGCACTGGTTAGATTAGGGTATACAGGTTAAAACAATGGTCGGATCACTCTGGTGCACTGGTTAGATTAGGGCATACAGGTTAAGACAATGGTCGGGTCACTCTGGTGCACTGGTTAGATTAGGGTATACAGGTTAAAACAATGGTCAGGTCACTCTGGTGCACTGGTTAGATTAGGGCATACAGGTTAAAACAATGGTCGGGTCACTCTGGTGCACTGGTTAGATTAGGGTATACAGGTTAAAACAATGGTCGGGTCACTCTGGTGCACTGGTTAGATTAGGGTATACAGGTTAAAACAATGGTCGGGTCACTCTGGTGCACTGGTTAGATTAGGGCATACAGGTTAAAACAATGGTCGGGTCACTCTGGTGCACTGGTTAGATTAGGGTATACAGGTTAAAACAATGGTCGGATCACTCTGGTGCACTGGTTAGATTAGGGCATACAGGTTAAAACAATGGTCGGATCACTTTGTTGAATGGAGGACACTATAACAGATGGACCCAGTTTAGTCCTAATCACCCAGTTTTAACAGTAACCTAGATTAGGGCATACAGGTTAAAACAATGGTCGGGTCACTTTGTTGAATGGAGGACACTATAACAGATGGACCCAGTTTAGTCCTAATCACCCAGTATTTAACAGTAACCTAGATTAGGGCATACAGGTTAAAACAATGGTCGGATCACTTTGTTGAATGGAGGACACTATAACAGATGGACCCAGTTTAGTCCTAATCACCCAGTATTTAACAGTAACCTAGATTAGGGCATACAGGTTAAAACAATGGTCGGATCACTTTGTTGAATGGAGGACACTATAACAGATGGACCCAGTTTAGTCCTAATCACCCAGTTTTTAACAGTAACCTAGATTAGGGCATACAGGTTGAAACAATGGTCGGGTCACTTTGTTGAATGGAGGACACTATAACAGATGGACCCAGTTTAGTCCTAATCACCCAGTTTTTAACAGTAACCTAGATTAGGGCATACAGGTTAAAACAATGGTCGGG
>NW_027040359.1:0-30000 GCF_034236695.1 Oncorhynchus nerka
GAAGGAGGGAGACGAGGAGGAAGTAAAGAGATGAGGAGGAAGGAGGGAGACGAGGAGGAAGTAAAGAGACGAGGAGGAAGTAAAGAGACGAGGAGGAAGGAGGGAGACGAGGAGGAAGTAAAGAGACGAGGAGGAAGGAGGGAGACGAGGAGGAAGTAAAGAGATGAGGAGGAAGTAAAGAGA
Source organism: Oncorhynchus nerka (assembly GCF_034236695.1). Taxonomy (NCBI): domain Eukaryota; kingdom Metazoa; phylum Chordata; class Actinopteri; order Salmoniformes; family Salmonidae; genus Oncorhynchus; species Oncorhynchus nerka. Next base: position 184 of record NW_027040359.1, read on the forward strand.
TGAGGAGGAAGTAAAGAGACGAGGAGGAAGTAAAGAGACGAGGAGGAAGTAAAGAGACGAGGAGGAAGGAGGGAGACGAGGAGGAAGTAAAGAGACGAGGAGGAAGTAAAGAGACGAGGAGGAAGGAGGGAGACGAGGAGGAAGTAAAGAGATGAGGAGGAAGTAAAAGAGACGAGGAGGAGGAAGGAGGGAGATAAAAGACGAGGAGGAAGTAAAGAGATGAGGAGGAAGTAAAGAGACGAGGAGGAAGTAAAGAGACGAGGAGGAAGTAAAGAGACGAGGAGGAAGTAAAGAGACGAGGAGGAAGGAGGGAGACGAGGAGGAAGTAAAGAGACGAGGAGGAAGGAGGGAGACGAGGAGGAAGTAAAGAGATGAGGAGGAAGTAAAGAGATGAGGAGGAAGTAAAGAGACGAGGAGGAAGTAAAGAGACGAGGAGGAAGTAAAGAGACGAGGAGGAAGGAGGAGTAAAGACGAGGAGGAAGTAAAGAGACGAGGAGGAAGTAAAGAGAGGAGGAGGAAGGAGGGAGAAGGAAGGAGGAGGAAGTAAAGAGACGAGGAGGAAGGAGGGAGACGAGGAGGAAGTAAAGAGATGAGGAGGAAGTAAAGAGATGAGGAGGAAGTAAAGAGACGAGGGAGAAATGAGTAAGGAGGAAGGAAAGAGACGAGGAGGAAGTAAAGAGACGAGGAGGAAGGAGGGAGACGAGGAGGAAGTAAAGAGACGAGGAGGAAGTAAAGAGACGAGGAGGAGGAAGGGAGGGAGGAAGAGGAGGAAGTAAAGAGATGAGGAGGAAGTAAAGAGACGAGGAGGAAGGAGGGAGATGAGGAGGAAGTAAAGAGATGAGGAGGAAGTAAAGAGACGAGGAGGAAGTAAAGAGACGAGGGGAGGAAGTAAAGAGGAGGAGGAAGTAAAGAGACGAGGAGGAAGGAGGGAGACGAGGAGGAAGTAAAGAGACGAGGAGGAAGGAGGGAGACGAGGAGGAAGTAAAGAGATGAGGAGGAAGTAAAGAGATGAGGAGGAAGTAAAGAGACGAGGAGGAAGTAAAGAGACGAGGAGGAAGTAAAGAGACGAGGAGGAAGGAGGGAGACGAGGAGGAAGTAAAGAGACGAGGAGGAAGTAAAGAGACGAGGAGGAAGGAGGGAGACGAGGAGGAAGTAAAGAGATGAGGAGGAAGTAAAGAGACGAGGAGGAAGGAGGGAGATGAGGAGGAAGTAAAGAGATGAGGAGGAAGTAAAGAGACGAGGAGGAAGTAAAGAGACGAGGAGGAAGTAAAGAGACGAGGAGGAAGGAGGGAGACGAGGAGGAAGTAAAGAGACGAGGAGGAAGGAGGGAGACGAGGAGGAAGTAAAGAGACGAGGAGGAAGGAGGGAGACGAGGAGGAAGTAAAGAGACGAGGAGGAAGGAGGGAGACGAGGAGGAAGTAAAGAGATGAGGAGGAAGTAAAGAGACGAGGAGGAAGGAGGGAGACGAGGAGGAAGGAGGGAGCCGAGGAGGAAGGAAGGAGACGAGCAGGAAGTAAAGAGACGAGGAGGAAGTAAAGAGACGAGGAGGAAGTAAAGAGACGAGGAGGAAGTAAAGAGACGAGGAGGAAGGAGGGAGACGAGGAGGAAGGAGGGAGACGAGGAGGAAGAAAGGAGACGAGGAGGAAGGAAGGAGCCGAGGAGGAAGGAAGGAGACGAGCAGGAAGGAGGGAGACGAGGAGGAAGGAGGGAGACCTGGAGGAAGTAGGGAGACGAGGAGGAAGGAGGGAGACGAGGAGGAAGGAGGGACATGAGGAGGAAGGAGAGAGACGAGGAGGAAGGAGGGAGACGATGAGTAAGCAGAGAGACGAGGAGGAAGGAGAGAGACAAGGAGGAAGGAGAGAGACGAGGAGGAAGGAGGGAGACGAGGAGGAAGTAAAGAGACGAGGAGGAAGGAGAGAGACGAGGAGGAAGGAGAGAGACAAGGAGGAAGGAGAGAGACGAGGAGGAAGGAGAGAGACGAGGAGGAAGCAGGGAAACAAGGAGGAAGGAAAAGACGAGGAGGAAGTAAAGAGACGAGGAGAGGAAGGAGGGAGATGAGGAGGAAGGAAGGAGAGAGACGAGGAGGAAGTAAAGAGACGAGGAGGAAGTAAAGAGACGAGAGGAGGAAGTAAAGAGATGAGGAGGAAGTAAAGAGACGAGGAGGAAGGGAGAAGAGGAGGAAATAAAGAGACGAGGAGGAAGTAAAGAAACGAGGAGGAAGTAAAGAGACGAGGAGGAAGGAGGGAGACGAGGAGGAAGTAAAGAAACGAGGGAAGTAAAGAGACGAGGAGGAAGTAAAGAGACGAGGAGGAAGAAAAGAGACGAGGAGGAAGTATAGAGACGAGGAGGAAGTAAAGAGACGAGGAGGAAGGAGGGAGACGAGGAGGAAGTAAAGAGACGAGGAGGAAGGAGGGAGACGAGGAGGAGGAAGGGGAGGGGAGACGAGGAGGAAGTAAAGAGACGAGGAGGAAGTATAGAGACGAGGAGGAAGTAAAGAGACGAGGAGGAAGTATAGAGACGAGGAGGAAGAAAAGAGACGAGGAGGAAGTAAAGAGACGAGGAGGAAGTAAAGAGACGAGGAGGAAGAAAAGAGACGAGGAGGAAGTAAAGAGACGAGGAGGAAGTAAAGAGACGAGGAGGAAGGAGAAGAGGAGGAAGGAGGGGGACGAGGAGGAAGTAAAGAGACGAGGAGGAAGTAAAGGGACGTGGAGGAAGGAGGGAGACGAGGAGGAAGTAAAGAGACGAGGAGGAAGAAAAGAGACGAGGAGGAAGTAAAGAGACGAGGAGGAAGTAAAGAGACGAGGAGGAAGGAGAAGAGGAGGAAGGAGGGAGACGAGGAGGAAGTAAAGAGACGAGGAGGAAGGAGGGAGACAAGGAGGAAGGAGGGAGACGAGGAGGAAGGAGGGAGACGAGGAGGAAGGAGTGAGATGAGGAGGAAGGAGGGAGACGAGGAGGAAGGAGAGACGAGGAGGAAGGAGTGAGATGAGGAGGAAGGAGGGAGACGAGCAGGAAGGAGAGACGAGGAGGAAGGAGTTGAGGAGGAAGGAGGTAGACGAGGAGGAAAGAGGGAGATTAGGAGGAAGGAGGGAGATGAGGAGGAAGGAGAGACGACGAGGAAGGAGTGAGATGAGGAGGAAGGAGGGAGACGAGGAGGAAGGAGAGACGAGGAGGAAGGGAGACGAGGAGGAAGGAGGTAGACGAGGAGGAAAGAGGGAGATTAGGAGGAAGGAGGGAGATGAGGAGGAAGGAGGGAGGGAGACGAGGAGGAAGGAGAGAGACGAGTTGGAAGGAGTCGAGGAGGAAGGAGACGAGGAGTAAGGAGGGAGATGAGGAGGAAGGAGGCAGACGAGGAGGAAGGATAGAGACGAGGAGGAGGAAGGAGACGAGAAGGATGGAGATAGGCAAAGAGGAAGACGAGGAAGAAGGAGAGAGACGAGGAAGAAGGAGAGAGATGAGGAGGAAGGAGACGAGGAGGAAGGAGACGAGGACGAAGGAGGGAGATGAGGAGGAAGGAGACGAGGAGGAAGGAGGGAGACGGGGAGGAAGGAGGGAGATGAGGAGGAAGGAAGGAGACGAGGAGGAAGGAGGGAGACAAGGAGGAAGGAGGGAGACAAGGAGGAAGGAGAGAGACGAGGAGGAAGGAAGGAGACGAGGAGGAAGGAAGGAGACGAGGAGGAAGGAGGGAGCCGAGGAGGAAGGAAGGAGACGAGCAGGAAGGAGGGAGACGAGGAGGAAGGAGGGAGACCTGGAGGAAGTAGGGAGACGAGGAGGAAGGAGGGAGACGAGGAGGAAGGAGGGAGACGAGGAGGAAGGAGGGACATGAGGAGGAAGGAGAGAGACGAGGAGGAAGGAGGGAGACGATGAGTAAGCAGAGAGACGAGGAGGAAGGAGAGAGACAAGGAGGAAGGAGAGAGACGAGGAGGAAGGAGGGAGACGAGGAGGAAGTAAAGAGACGAGGAGGAAGGAGAGAGACGAGGAGGAAGGAGAGAGACAAGGAGGAAGGAGAGAGACGAGGAGGAAGGAGAGAGACGAGGAGGAAGCAGGGAAACAAGGAGGAAGTAAAGAGACGAGGAGGAAGTAAAGAGACGAGGAGGAAGGAGGGAGATGAGGAGGAAGGAGAGAGACGAGGAGGAAGTAAAGAGACGAGGAGGAAGTAAAGAGACGAGGAGGAAGTAAAGAGATGAGGAGGAAGTAAAGAGACGAGGAGGAAGGAGAAGAGGAGGAAATAAAGAGACGAGGAGGAAGTAAAGAAACGAGGAGGAAGTAAAGAGACGAGGAGGAAGGAGGGAGACGAGGAGGAAGTAAAGAAACGAGGAGGAAGTAAAGAGACGAGGAGGAAGTAAAGAGACGAGGAGGAAGAAAAGAGACGAGGAGGAAGACGAAGGAGGAAGTATAGAGACGGGAGGAAGTAAAGAGACGAGGAGGAAGTATAGAGACGAGGAGGAAGAAAAGAGACGAGGAGGAAGTATAGAGACGAGGAGGAAGTAAAGAGACGAGGAGGAAGGAGGGAGACGAGGAGGAAGTAAAGAGACGAGGAGGAAGGAGGGAGACGAGGAGGAAGGAGGGAGACGAGGAGGAAGTAAAGAGACGAGGAGGAAGTATAGAGACGAGGAGGAAGTAAAGAGACGAGGAGGAAGTATAGAGACGAGGAGGAAAAAAGAGACGAGGAGGAAGTAAAGAGACGAGGAGGAAGTAAAGAGACGAGGAGGAAGAAAAGAGACGAGGAGGAAGTAAAGAGACGAGGAGGAAGTAAAGAGACGAGGAGGAAGGAGAAGAGGAGGAAGGAGGAGACGAGGAGGAAGTAAAGAGACGAGGAGGAAGTAAAGGGACGTGGGAGGAAGGAGGAGACGAGGAGGAAGTAAAGAGACGAGGAGGAGGAAGAAAAGAGACGAGGAGGAAGTAAAGAGACGAGGGAGGAAGTATAGAGACGAGGAGGAAGGAGAAGAGGAGGAAGGAGGGAGACGAGGAGGAAGTAAAGAGACGAGGAGGGAAGGAGGGAGACAAGGAGGAAGGAGGGAGACGAGGGAGGAAGGAGGAGACGAGGAGGAAGGAGTGAGATGAGGAGGAAGGAGGGAGACGAGGAGGAAGGAGAGACGAGGAGGAAGGAGTGAGATGAGGAGGAAGGAGGGAGACGAGCAGGAAGGAGAGACGAGGAGGAAGGAGTTGAGGAGGAAGGAGGTAGACGAGGAGGAAAGAGGGAGATTAGGAGGAAGGAGGGAGATGAGGAGGAAGGAGAGACGACGAGGAAGGAGTGAGATGAGGAGGAAGGAGGGAGACGAGGAGGAAGGAGAGACGAGGAGGAAGGAGACGAGGAGGAAGGAGGAGACGAGGAGGAAAGAGGGAGATTAGGAGGAAGGAGGGAGATGAGGAGGAAGGAGGAGGAGGGAGACGAGGAGGAAGGAGAGAGACGAGTTGGAAGGAGTCGAGGGAGGAAGGAGACGAGGAGTAAGGAGGGAGATGAGGAGGAAGGAGGCAGACGAGGAGGAAGGATAGAGTTGGAAGGAGGAGGAGGAAGGAGACGAGAAGGATGGAGAGGAGGCAAAGAGGAAGACGAGGAAGAAGGAGAGAGACGAGGAAGAAGGAGAGAGATGAGGAGGAAGGGAGACGAGGAGGAAGGAGACGAGGACGAGAAGGAGGGAGATGAGGAGGAAGGAGACGAGGAGGAAGGAGGAAGGAGGGAGACGGGGAGGAAGGAAGGAGACGAGGAGGAAGGAAGGAGACGAGGAGGAAGGAGGGAGCCGAGGAGGAAGGAAGGAGACGAGCAGGAAGGAGGGAGACGAGGAGGAAGGAGGGAGACCTGGAGGAAGTAGGGAGACGAGGAGGAAGGAGGGAGACGAGGAGGAAGGAGGGACATGAGGAGGAAGGAGAGAGACGAGGAGGAAGGAGGGAGACGATGAGTAAGCAGAGAGACGAGGAGGAAGGAGAGAGACAAGGAGGAAGGAGAGAGACGAGGAGGAAGGAGGGAGACGAGGAGGAAGTAAAGAGACGAGGAGGAAGGAGAGAGACGAGGAGGAAGGAGAGAGACAAGGAGGAAGGAGAGAGACGAGGAGGAAGGAGAGAGACGAGGAGGAAGCAGGGAAACAAGGAGGAAGTAAAGAGACGAGGAGGAAGTAAAGAGACGAGGAGGAAGGAGGGAGATGAGGAGGAAGGAGAGAGACGAGGAGGAAGTAAAGAGACGAGGAGGAAGTAAAGAGACGAGGAGGAAGTAAAGAGATGAGGAGGAAGTAAAGAGACGAGGAGGAAGGAGAAGAGGAGGAAATAAAGAGACGAGGAGGAAGTAAAGAAACGAGGAGGAAGTAAAGAGACGAGGAGGAAGGAGGGAGACGAGGAGGAAGTAAAGAAACGAGGAGGAAGTAAAGAGACGAGGAGGAAGTAAAGAGACGAGGAGGAAGAAAAGAGACGAGGAGGAAGTATAGAGACGAGGAGGAAGTAAAGAGACGAGGAGGAAGTATAGAGACGAGGAGGAAGAAAAGAGACGAGGAGGAAGTATAGAGACGAGGAGGAAGTAAAGAGACGAGGAGGAAGGAGGGAGACGAGGAGGAAGTAAAGAGACGAGGAGGAAGGAGGGAGACGAGGAGGAAGGAGGGAGACGAGGAGGAAGTAAAGAGACGAGGAGGAAGTATAGAGACGAGGAGGAAGTAAAGAGACGAGGAGGAAGTATAGAGACGAGGAGGAAGAAAAGAGACGAGGAGGAAGTAAAGAGACGAGGAGGAAGTAAAGAGACGAGGAGGAAGAAAAGAGACGAGGAGGAAGTAAAGAGACGAGGAGGAAGTAAAGAGACGAGGAGGAAGGAGAAGAGGAGGAAGGAAGGAGACGAGGAGGAAGTAAAGAGACGAGGAGGAAGTAAAGGGACGTGGAGGAAGGAGGGAGACGAGGAGGAAGTAAAGAGACGAGGAGGAAGAAAAGAGACGAGGAGGAAGTAAAGAGACGAGGAGGAAGTAAAGAGACGAGGAGGAAGGAGAAGAGGAGGAAGGAGGGAGACGAGGAGGAAGTAAAGAGACGAGGAGGAAGGAGGGAGACAAGGAGGAAGGAGGGAGACGAGGAGGAAGGAGGGAGACGAGGAGGAAGGAGTGAGATGAGGAGGAAGGAGGGAGACGAGGAGGAAGGAGAGACGAGGAGGAAGGAGTGAGATGAGGAGGAAGGAGGGAGACGAGCAGGAAGGAGAGACGAGGAGGAAGGAGTTGAGGAGGAAGGAGGTAGACGAGGAGGAAAGAGGGAGATTAGGAGGAAGGAGGGAGATGAGGAGGAAGGAGAGACGACGAGGAAGGAGTGAGATGAGGAGGAAGGAGGGAGACGAGGAGGAAGGAGAGACGAGGAGGAAGGAGACGAGGAGGAAGGAGGTAGACGAGGAGGAAAGAGGGAGATTAGGAGGAAGGAGGGAGATGAGGAGGAAGGAGGGAGGGAGACGAGGAGGAAGGAGAGAGACGAGTTGGAAGGAGTCGAGGAGGAAGGAGACGAGGAGTAAGGAGGGAGATGAGGAGGAAGGAGGCAGACGAGGAGGAAGGATAGAGGCGAGGAGGAGGAAGGAGACGAGAAGGATGGAGATAGGCAAAGAGGAAGACGAGGAAGAAGGAGAGAGACGAGGAAGAAGGAGAGAGATGAGGAGGAAGGAGACGAGGAGGAAGGAGACGAGGACGAAGGAGGGAGATGAGGAGGAAGGAGACGAGGAGGAAGGAGGGAGACGGGGAGGAAGGAGGGAGATGAGGAGGAAGGAAGGAGACGAGGAGGAAGGAGGGAGACAAGGAGGAAGGAGGGAGACAAGGAGGAAGGAGAGAGACGAGGAGGAAGGAAGGAGACGGGGAGGAAGGACAGCACTATGTAACCTCCTGTGATGGGCTCAATCCAAAAGGGTGACAGAGTCAGTGCCACGTCCCAAAATGAAACCTTATTCCCTGTGTAGTTCACGACTTTAACCAGCCCTGTGGACTGCTCCTATGGCCCCTGGTCTAACGTAGTGTACTGTATAATGAATAGGATGCCAATTGGGATGCCCATTTCAGCTAATCCGAAGTGTTTCCTACAGCGCTCGGTACGAGGCTCATCAAGGGACGGACTTCCTGCGGACAGATAAGAAGGCTCCATTAACTTCCCAGCGTGCTGTGGTGGATTCCGTAGAAAAGAGGGACAGGAAGTAGGGAAACGAGGAGCGAGAGGGTTGTGATTGTGTGTCTCTACTGAATGAATAGTCCTACAGGAGGTAAACGCAGCCCACTGTCATGTATCTTTCACCACACACACACACACACGCACGCACGTACACACACACACACACACGCACACTCACACTCACACGCACATGCATGCACGCGCACGCACACACACACACACACACACACAGAGACAGAGACACACACACACACACATTTTGTCTACAGCCAGAGTCCGTGTTTTATAAACCAGGAAACTGTCATGCCTCAGCAGGCTGCTCTTCAGTATGTTAAATAAATGTATGTTTCCTTAGCTGGAAATCATACAGAAGGCTGTGGGACTCAGGGACCTGGAGACCCGGGTAACTCCTGAACCTTACTGTACGCCTTCTTCAAAAAGATTTAAATTCCTGCTGCGGGTGGAGTTCTTTTTCTAGTGTACTGGAGCGTGTGTCTGGATGGGATGAAGCAGAAAATGGAGAAAACAACAAATATTTATAGTAATAACTTTGTTCGTCAGATAAACATTATCTCCTTCCTACTCGTCTCTCTCCTTCCTCCTCGTCTCCCTCAGTGTGTAACCCGGTGTATGGCAATGTAGACTTAGGGATGGATTCAATCCGTATCGCAGAAAGATTTCCTGTATTGCTCGATTTCATTTTTTATTATTACATTTTTTTTATAGGCAATGCTTCACGCATTTCTTTGTGGAGACTGCATTCATGTGAAGCGTTGCGTGTGTCAGCTCAATCGGAGATGACCTTTTGCATTTTAATGCGGATCTTCCAGGATACTACACGCGACGCTGTCGAGAATCCGGGTCCCTGGGTCGACGTATGAACAGAATATGGGAAGAGTTTTCAGGTTACAAAGTGGATAAGGAAACCATCTTCATGCATGGCCCTGACGAGGTAGAACACGTGTTAGGGAAGATAGGAATACATTAGAATCGAGGACAATGGAATAAGTTACAGTAGAATTTAATAGAGGACAATAGATTAGAATACATATGAATAGAATAGATGAGAATAGAATACAATACAATAAAATATAATAGAAAATAATAGATGACAAGAGAATGAATATAATATATGAGAATGGAATAGAATGGATTACAGTACAATATTTTAGAATAGAATAGAATGAAATAGAATAGAATAGAATAGAATATATGACAATAGAGTAGAATAGAATGAAATAGAATAGAATAGAATAGAATATATGACAATAGAGTAGAATAGAATGAAATAGAATAGAATAGAATATATGACAATAGAGTAGAATAGAATGAAATAGAATAGAATAGAATAGAATATATGACAATAGAGTAGAATAGAATGAAATAGAATAGAATAGAATAGAATATATGACAATAGAGTAGAATAGAATGAAATAGAATAGAATAGAATAGAGTATATGACAATAGATTATAATAGATATGAATAGAATAGATGAGAATATAATATAAGAGAACGGAATAGAAAACAACATAATAGATGACAATAGAGCAAAATAGATATGAATAGAAAAGATGAGAATAGATTTAAATATAATACAGTAGAAGAGAATATAATAGAATAGATGGCAATAGATTAGAATAGATATGAATAGAATATATGAGAATATAATAGAATAGAATAGAATAGATGAGAATAGATGAGAATAGAATATAATAGAATGGAATGGAATAGAATAGATGAGAATAGATGAGAATAGATGAGAATAGAATGGAATAGATGAGAAAACAACAGTAGAACAAGTAGGAACTGTGTTGGAACAGCATTCTTGATAATGTTGCCGATATCACTCTGGGGACAATATATAACTAAGTATTACAATATATAACTAAGTATTACAAAATATAAGTAAATATTACAATATAGAAGTAAATTATACAAAATATAAGTAAATACTACAATATATAGAAGTAAATATAATATATAGAAGAAAGGACACAGGACCGTCATCTGTCTGAATAAAACACCCCAACAAACAGGTCCACAGGACCGTCTTCTGTCTGAATAAAACACCCCAACAGGACCACAGGACCGTCTTCTGTCTGAATAAAACACCCAAACAGGTCCACAGGACCGTCATCTGTCTGAATAAAACACCCCAACAAACAGGTCCACAGGACCGTCTTCTGTCTGAATAAAACACCCAAACAGGTCCACAGGACCGTCTTCTGTCTGAATAAAACACCCCAACAGGTCCACAGGACCGTCTTCTGTCTGAATAAAACACCCAAACAAACAGGTCCACAGGACCATCATCTGTCTGAATAAAACACCCAAACAAACAGGACCACAGGACCATCATCTGTCTGAATAAAACGCCCAAACAAACAGGTCCACAGGACCATCATCTGTCTGAATAAAACACCCAAACAGACAGGACCACAGGACCGTCATCTGTCTGAATAAAACACCCAAACAAACAGGACCACAGGACCGTCTTCTGTCTGAATAAAACACCCAAACAAACAGGTCCACAGGACCATCATCTGTCTGAATAAAACACCCAAACAGACAGGACCACAGGACCGTCATCTGTCTGAATAAAACACCCAAACAAACAGGACCGTCTTCTGTCTGAATAAAACACCCAAACAAACAGGACCGTCTTCTCTTGTGTTCTTCTGTTGTTTTATGTCCTAGTTTCTCCTCTCACACAGTGACAGATAAACAATGCATGTAGGGGATTGTGGGTCGGCTGAGCCTCCTCCATTCAGAGTCAGTGAATGGTGCGTAGCTGCTCTGAACGCACTGATCCGAGCGCCACCAAGCCTCTTCTGTCAGGCCAAACTGCTCCCCTGCTCAACGGAGACGCCAATAGATGGGACTTCTTTTCACTTGTTCTCTCTGTCTCGTCTTGTTTTTTCTCTCCATCGGAGCCAGCGAACCGATATGCTCAGGAATAGAGGGGGGGGGGGGTCGGGGTTAGGAGTAGAAGCAATTATTCTTCCCTGTTTGTGAAAGGAAGTGAAGGGATAGTTGGAGAGGAGGAGGAGGAACGAATGACCAGTACTGTTGTGATGAGAGGAGAGTGTGGGTGTTGATATTGTGTCTCTTGTTAACACAGAGATGCCCCGATGCTGAACAGTTCTATGAGTCATACTATATACTGGAGGAGAGGAGATGAGAGGAGAGGAAGAGGAGAGGAGAGGAGAGGAGAGGAAGAGGAGAGGAGAGGAGAGGAGAGGAGAGGAGAGGAGAGGGGAGGAGAGGAAGAGGAGAGGAGAGGAGAGGAGAGGAGAGGAAGAGGAGAGGAGAGGAGAGAAGAGGAGAGGGGAGGAGAGGAGAGGAGAGAGGAGAGGGGAGGAGAAGGGAGGAGAGGAGAGGAGAGGAGAGGGGAGAGGGAGAGGAGAGGAGAGGGGAGGAGAGGAGAGGAGAGGAGAGGAGAGGAGAGGAGAGGGGGAGAGGGAGGAGAGGAGAGTACACAAATTACACTCAAACCATTTTATTTCAAGAGAGGAGAGGAGAGGAGAGGAGAGGAGAGGAGAGAGGAGAGGAGAGGAGAGGAGAGGAGATGAGAGGAGAGGAGAGGAGAGGAGAGGAGAGGAAGAGGAGAGGAGAGGAGAGGAGAGGAGAGGAGAGGAGAGGAGAGGAGAGGAGAGGAGAGGAGAGGAGAGGAGAGGAGAGGAGAGAGGAGAGGAGAGGAGAGAGGAGAGGAGAGGAGAGGAGAGGGGAGAGGAGAGGAGAGGAGAGGAGAGGAGAGGAGAGGAGAGGAGAGGAGAGGAGAGGAGAGGAGAGGAGAGGAGAGGAGAGGAAGTAGACCATTTCATCGTAACTGTAAATCATAGCATGCCTTGCCTTCCAGCATCTGTGTGTGATAAAACATAGAAAAATGTTTATGAGAATATAGAGAAACTCATATATATACATATACATATAAAGTCAATTCCAGAGTACTAGACTGTGGGGTGGCTTAAACAATGTTAACACGTTTCTGAGTTGACATGAAAAAGAGGTGTATCTGGTTACGCTCGGCTAGGGAAATCCTCTCTTACTTCCTGTGTTTTTAAAAGGTCTTTCCTCTTGCTGCTAGCTCGGTTGGCTCCGTTCCCAATAGTTCATGTTGTGTATTACACCAGCGAGCAGGGCATTTAGCTGAGCCTTTGTCAAACATTTGAATATTCAATCCAGCTCTATTAGGTATCTGCTACCCGTCACTCACAGAATGGTATTATGACACAAAGTGAATAATGTGTTTTTTTTCAATAAACAATGGCGGCTTACGGTGACGGGGACGAAGCGCTTCGTTCTGGGTGTCATTCCGTCTACAAACCCAGACGCTTTGACTTTGTTGTACACAATAAATTACACTCAAACCATTTTTATTTCAAAGATTTTTTAAGTACAGGAAAGAGGAATATAGAACCTACAGGAATATAGTACCTACAGGATAGAGGAATATAGAACCTACAGGATAGAGGAATATAGAACCTACAGGAATATAGAACCTACAGGATAGAGGAATATAGAACCTACAGGATAGAGGAATATAGAACCTACAGGAATATAGAACCTACAGGATAGAGGAATATAGAACCTACAGGATAGAGGAATATAGAACCTACAGGAATATAGAACCTACAGGATAGAGGAATATAGAACCTACAGGATAGAGGAATATAGAACCTACAGGAATATAGAACCTACAGGATAGAGGAATATAGAACCTACAGGAATATAGAACCTACAGAATAGCGGAATATAGAACCTACAGGATAGAGGAATATAGAACCTACAGGAGAGAGATGAGCTGTCCCCCCCTTTTGAGTTCTGGCCCGAAGTAGTGCACTACATAGGGAATAGGGTGCCATTTGGCTGGTCCAATGTAGTGCACTACAGAGGGAATAGGGTGCCATTTTTGCTGGTCCAAAGTAGTGCACTACATAGGGAATAGGGTGCCATTTGGCTGGTCCAAAGTAGTGCACTACATAGGGAATAGGGTGCCATTTGGCTGGTCAAAAGTAGTGCACTACATAGGGAATAGGGTGCCATTAGAGACTCAACACTGTTTTTTCTTCTCCATTACTTTGTGAAAGCATGAACGTTATTAATCCAAGGTCTCCTCAATGATATGTCACCTGTCTACAACTACCTGTAAAGAAATGAAAGCCTGTCTTTACTCACCACATTCATAACCCATACACACCACATTCATAACCCATACACACCACATTCATTACCCATACACACCACATTCATAACCCATACATACCACATTCATAACCCATACACACCACATTCATAACCCATACACACCACATTCATAACCCATACAGACCACATTCATAACCCATACACACCACATTCATAACCCATACACACCACATTCATAACCCATACACACCACATTCATAACCCATACACACCACATTCATAACCCATACATACCACATTCATAACCCATACATACCACATTCATAACCCATACACACCACATTCATAACCCATACAGACCACATTCATAACCCATACACAGCACATTCATAACCGACACACACCACATTCATAAACCATACATACCACATTCATAACCCATACACACCACATTCATTACCCATACACACCACATTCATAACCCATACACACCACATTCATAACCCATACACACCACATTCATAACCCATACACACCACATTCATAACCCATACACACCACATTCATAACCCATACACACCACATTCATAACCCATACATACCACATTCATAACCCATACACACCACATTCATAACCCATACAGACCACATTCATAACCCATACACACCACATTCATAACCGACACACACCACATTCATAACCCATACACACCACATTCATAACCCATACACACCACATTCATAACCCATACACACCACATTCATAACCCATACATACCACATTCATAACCCATACATACCACATTCATAACCCATACACACCACATTCATAACCCATACACACCACATTCATAACCCATACATACCACATTCATAACCCATACACACCACATTCATAACCCATACACACCACATTCATAACCCATACACACCACATTCATAACCCATACACACCACATTCATAACCCATACATACCACATTCATAACCCATACACACCACATTCATAACCCATACAGACCACATTCATAACCTATACACAGCACATTCATAACCGACACACACCACATTCATAACCCATACATACCACATTCATAACCCATACACACCACATTCATTACCCATACACACCACATTCATAACCCATACATACCACATTCATAACCCATACACACCACATTCATAACCCATACACACCACATTCATAACCCATACACACCACATTCATAACCCATACATACCACATTCATAACCCATACACACCACATTCATAACCCATACAGACCACATTCATAACCCATACACACCACATTCATAACCGACACACACCACATTCATAACCCATACACACCACATTCATAACCCATACACACCACATTCATAACCCATACACACCACATTCATAACCCATACATACCACATTCATAACCCATACATACCATACATTCATATTTATAACCATACATGTCATAACCACATTCATAACCCATACACACCATACATTCATAACCCATACACACCACATTCATAACCCATACACACACCACATTCATAACCCATACATACCACATTCATAACCCATACACACCACATTCATAACCCATACACATATTTATAACCCACATTCATAACCCATACATGTCACATATATATAACCATACATTCATAACCCATACAGACATACATGTCATATAACCCATAATGTCATATCCATACATGCCACATTTATAACCCATACATGTCATATATATAACCCATACATGTCATATATATAACCCATACATGTCATATTTATAACCCATACATGTCATATTTATAACCCATACATGTCATATATATAACCCATACATGTCATATATATAACCCATACATGTCATATTTATAACCCATACATGTCATATTTATAACCCATACATGTCATATATATAACCCATACATGTCATATATATAACCCATACATGTCATATATATAACCCATACATGTCATATATATAACCCATACATGTCATCATATATAACATATACCATACATGTCATATATATAACCCATACATGTCATATTTATAACCCATACATGTCATATTTATAACCCATACATGTCATATATATAACCCATACATGTCATATATATAACATACCATACATGTCATATATATAACCCATACATGTCATATATTATAATGTCCCATACATGTCATATATATAACCCATACATGTCATATATATAACCCATACATGTCATATATATAACATATACCATACATGTCATATTTATAACCCATACATGTCATATATATATAACCCATACATGTCATATATATAACCCATACATGTCATATATATAACCCATACATGTCATATTTATAACCCATACATGTCATATATATAACCCATACATGTCATATTTATAACCCATACATACATGTCATATATAACCCATACATGTCATATATAACCCATACCATACATGTCATATATATAACCCATACATGTCATGTCATATATAACCCATACATGTCATATATATAACCCATATACATGTCATATATATAACCCATACATGTCATATATATATACCATACATGTCATATATATAACCCATACATGTCATATTTATAACCCATACATGTCATATATATAACCCATACATGTCATATATATAACCATACATGTCATATATATAACTCCATACCATACATGTCATATATATAACCCATACATGTCATATATATAACCCATACATGTCATATATATACATGTCATATATATAACCCATACATGTCATATATATAACCCATACATGTCATATATATAACCCATACATGTCATATATATAACCCATACATGTCATATATATAACCCATACATGTCATATGTCATATATATAACCCATACATGTCATATTTATAACCCATACATGTCATATTTATAACCCATACATGTCATATATATAACATGTCATATATATAACCCATACATGTCATATATATAACCATACATGTCATATACATACATGTCATATATATAACCCATACCATCATATATAACCCATACATATCATATTTATAACCCATACATGTCATATATATAACCCATACATGTCATATATATAACCCATACATGTCATATTTATAACCCATACATGTCATATATATAACATATATATAACCCATACATGTCATATATATAACCCATACATGTCATATATTATAACCCATACATGTCATATATATAACCCATACATGTCATATTTATAACCCATACATGTCATATATAATATACATGTCATATTTATAACCCATACATGTCATATATATGTCATATATATAACCCATACATGTCATATATATAACCCATACATGTCATATATATAACCCATACATGTCATATATATAACCCATACATGTCATATTTATAACCCATACATGTCATATATATAACCCATACATGTCATATATATAACCCATACATGTCATATATATAACCCATACATGTCATATTTATAACCCATACATGTCATATATATAACCCATACATGTCATATATATAACCCATACATGTCATATATATAACCCATACCATACATGTCATATATATAACCCATACATGTCATATATATAACCCATACATGTCATATATATAACCCATACATGTCATATATATAACCCATACATGTCATATATATAACCCATACATGTCATATATATAACCCATACATGTCATATATATAACCCATACATGTCATATTTATAACCCATACCATACATGTCATATTTATAACCCATACATGTCATATATATAACCCATACATGTCATATATATAACCCATACATGTCATATATATAACCCATACATGTCATATATATAACCCATACATGTCATATATATAACCCATACCATACATGTCATATTTATAACCCATACCATACATGTCATATATATAACCCATACATGTCATATATATAACCCATACATGTCATATATATAACCCATACATGTCATATATATAACCCATACATGTCATATTTATAACCCATACATGTCATATATATAACCCATACATGTCATATATTTATAACCCATACATACATGTCATATTTATAACCCATACATGTCATATATATAACCCATACATGTCATATATATAACCCATACATGTCATATATATAACCCATACATGTCATATATATAACCCATACATGTCATATATATATAACCCATACATGTCATATTTATAACATACCATACATGTCATATATATAACATACCATACATGTCATATTTATAACCCATACATGTCATATATATAACCCATACATGTCATATTTATAACCCATACATGTCATATATATAACATACCATACATGTCATATATATAACCCATACATGTCATATTTATAACCCATACATGTCATATTTATAACATACATGTCATATATATAACCCATACATGTCATATATATAACCCATACATGTCATATATATAACCCATACATGTCATATATATAACCCATACATGTCATATTTATAACCCATACATGTCATATATATAACCCATACATGTCATATATATAACCCATACATGTCATATTTATAACCCATACATGTCATATATATAACCCATACATGTCATATATATAACCCATACATGTCATATTTATAACCCATACATGTCATATATATAACCCATACATGTCATATATATAACCCATACATGTCATATTTATAACCCATACCATACATGTCATATATATAACCCATACATGTCATATATATAACCCATACATGTCATATTTATAACCCATACATGTCATATATATAACCCATACATGTCATATATATAACCCATACATGTCATATATATAACCCATATATATACCATACATGTCATATATATAACCCATACATGTCATATATATAACCCATACATGTCATATATATAACCCATACATGTCATATTTATAACCCATACATGTATATAACCCATACATGTCATATATATAACCCATACATGTCATATATATAACCCATACATGTCATATATATAACCCATACATGTCATATATATAACCATACCATACATGTCATATATATAACCCATACATGTCATATATATAACCCATACATGTCATATTTATAACCCATACATGTCATATATATAACCCATACATGTCATATATATAACCCATACATGTCATATATATAACCCATACATGTCATATATATAACCCATACATGTCATATATATAACCCATACATGTCATATATATAACCCATACATGTCATATATATAACCCATACATGTCATATATATAACCCATACATGTCATATATATAACCATACATGTCATATTTATAACCCATACATGTCATATATATAACCCATACATGTCATATATATAACCCATACATGTCATATTTATGTCATATATATAACCCATACATGTCATATATATAACCCATACATGTCATATATATAACCCATACATGTCATATATATAACCCATACATGTCATATATAACCCATACATGTCATATTTATAACCCATACATGTCATATTTATAACCATGTCATATATATACCCATACATGTCATATATATAACCCATACATGTCATATATATAACCCATACATGTCATATATATAACCCATACATGTCATATATATACATGTCATATATATAACCCATACATGTCATATATATAACCCATACATGTCATATATATAACCCATACATGTCATATTTATAACCCATACATGTCATATTTATAACCCATACATGTCATATATATAATCCATACCATACATGTCATATATATAACCCATACATGTCATATATATAACCCATACATGTCATATATATAACCCATACATGTCATATTTATAACCCATACCATACATGTCATATATATAACCCATACATGTCATATATATAACCCATACATGTCATATATATAACCCATACATGTCATATATATAACCCATACATGTCATATATATAACCCATACATGTCATATTTATAACCCATACCATACATGTCATATATATAAATACCATACATGTCATATATATATACATGTCTCCATAACCATACATGTCATATATATAACCCATACATGTCATATATATAACCCATACATGTCATATATATAACCCATACATGTCATATATATAACCCATACATGTCATATATATAACCCATACATGTCATATTTATAACCCATACATGTCATATATATAACCCATACCATATATATAACCCATACATGTCATATATATAACCCATACATGTCATATATATAACCCATACATGTCATATTTATAACCCATACATGTCATATATATAACCCATACCATACATGTCATATATATAACCCATACATGTCATATATATAACCCATACATGTCATATTTATAACCCATACATGTCATATATATAACCCATACATGTCATATATATAACCCATACATGTCATATATATAACCCATACATGTCATATTTATAACCCATACATGTCATATATATAACCCATACATGTCATATATATAACCCATACATGTCATATATATAATACCATACATGTCATATATATAACCCATACATGTCATATATATAACCCATACATGTCATATATATAACCCATACATGTCATATTTATAACCCATACATGTCATATATATAACCCATACATGTCATATATTATACCATACATGTCATATATATAACCCATACATGTCATATATATAATAACATATATATAACCCATACCATACATGTCATATATATAACCCATACATGTCATATTTATAACCCATACATGTCATATTTATAACCCATACATGTCATATATATAACCCATACATGTCATATATATAACCCATACATGTCATATATATAACCCATACATGTCATATATATAACCCATACATGTCATATTTATAACCCATACATGTCATATATATAACCCATACATGTCATATATATAATATATAACCCATACATGTCATATATATAACCCATACATGTCATATATATAACCCATACATGTCATATATATAACCCATACATGTCATATATATAACCCATACATGTCATATTTATAACCCATACATGTCATATATATAACCCATACATGTCATATTTATAACCCATACATGTCATATATATAACCCATACATGTCATATATATAACCCATACATGTCATATTTATAACCCATACATGTCATATATATAACCCATACATGTCATATATATAACCCATACATGTCATATTTATAACCCATATGTCATATTTATAACCCATACATGTCATAACCATACCATACATGTCATATATATAACCCATACATGTCATATATATAACCCATACATGTCATATTTATAACCCATACATGTCATATTTATAACCCATACATGTCATATATATAACCCATACCATACATGTCATATATATAACCCATACATGTCATATATATAACCCATACATGTCATATATATAACCCATACATGTCATATTTATAACCCATTCCATACATGTCATATATATAATACCATACATGTCATATATATAACCCATACATGTCATATATATAACCCATACATGTCATATATATAACCCATACCATACATGTCATATATATAACCCATACATGTCATATATATAACCCATACATGTCATATTTATAACCCATACCGTACATGTCATATATATAACCCATACATGTCATATATATAACCCATACATGTCATATTTATAACCCATACATGTCATATTTATAACCATACATGTCATATATATAACCCATACATGTCATATATATAACCCATACATGTCATATATATAACCCATACATGTCATATATATAACCCATACATGTCATATATATAACCCATACATGTCATATATATAACCCATACCATACATGTCATATATATAACCCATACCATACATGTCATATATATAACCCATACATGTCATATATATAACCCATACCATACATGTCATATATATAACCCATACATGTCATATATATAACCCATACATGTCATATATATACATGTCATATTTATAACCCATACATGTCATATATATAACCCATACATGTCATATATATAACCCATACATGTCATATATATATAACCATACATGTCATATATATAACCCATACATGTCATATATATAACCATACCATACATGTATATATATGTCATATATATAACCCATACCATACATGTCATATATATAACCCATACATGTCATATATATATACATACATGTCATATATATAACCCATACATGTCATATATATAACCCATACATGTCATATATATAACCCATACATGTCATATTTATAACCCATACATGTCATATATATAACCCATACATGTCATATATATAACCCATACCATACATGTCATATATATAACCCATACATGTCATATATATAACCCATACATGTCATATATATAACCCATACATGTCATATATATAACCCATACATGTCATATATATAACCCATACATGTCATATATATAACCCATACATGTCATATATATAACCCATACATGTCATATATATAACCCATACCATACATGTCATATATATAACCCATACATGTCATATATATAACCCATACATGTCATATTTATAACCCATACCATACATGTCATATATATAACCCATACATGTCATATATATAACCCATACATGTCATATATATAACCCATACATGTCATATATATATATATAACCCATACACCATACATGTCATATATATAACCCATACATGTCATATATATAACCCATACATGTCATATATATAACCCATACATGTCATATATATAACCCATACATGTCATATATATAACCCATACATGTCATATGTATAACCATACATGTCATATATATAACCCATACATGTCATATATATAACCCATACATGTCATATATATAACCCATACATGTCATATATATAACCCATACATGTCATATTATACATGTAATATAACCCATACATGTCATATATATACCCATACATGTCATATTTATAACCCATACATGTCATCATATATAACCCATACATGTCATATTTATAACCCATACATATATATAACATGTCATATATATAACCCATACATGTCATATATATAACCCATACCATACATGTCATATATATAACATACCATACATGTCATATATATAACCCATACATGTCATATATATAACATACATGTCATATATATAACCATACATGTCATATTTATAACCCATACATATTTATAACCCATACATGTCATATATATAACCCATACATGTCATATATATAACCCATACATGTCATACATGTCATATATATGTCATGTTTATAACCCATACATGTCATATATATAACCCATACATGTCATATATATAACCCATACATGTCATATATATAACCCATACATGTCATATTTATAACCCATACATGTCATATATATAACCCATACCATACATGTCATATATATAACCCATACATGTCATATATATAACCCATACATGTCATATATATAACCCATACATGTCATATTTATAACCCATACATGTCATATATATATAACATATATATAACCCATACATGTCATATTTATAACCCATACATGTCATATTTATAACCCATACATGTCATATATATAACCTATACATGTCATATTTATAACCCATACATGTCATATATATAACCCATACATGTCATATATATAACCCATACATGTCATATATATAACCCATACATGTCATATATATAACCCATACATGTCATATTTATAACCCATACATGTCATATTTATAACCCATACATGTCATATATATAACCCATACATGTCATATATATAACATGTCATATTTATCATATATATAACCCATACATGTCATATATATAACCCATACATGTCATATATATAACCCATACATGTCATATTTATAACCCATACCATACATGTCATATATATAACCCATACATGTCATATATATAACCCATACATGTCATATATATAACCCATACCATACATGTCATATATATAACCCATACATGTCATATATATAACCCATACATGTCATATTTATAACCCATACATGTCATATATATAACCCATACATGTCATATATATAACCCATACCATACATGTCATATATATAACCCATACATGTCATATATATAACCCATACATGTCATATTTATAACCCATACATGTCATATATATAACCCATACATGTCATATATATAACCCATACATGTCATATATATAACCCATACATGTCATATATATAACCCATACCATACATGTCATATATATATAACCCATACATGTCATATATATAACCCATACATGTCATATTTATAACCCATACATGTCATATATATAACCCATACATGTCATATTTATAACCCATACATGTCATATTTATAACCCATACATGTCATATATATAACCCATACATGTCATATTTATAACCATACATGTCATATTTATAACCCATACATATATAACCCATACATGTCATATATATAACCCATACATGTCATATTTATAACCCATACATGTCATATTTATAACCCATACATGTCATATATATAACCATACATGTCATATACATGTCATGTCATATATATAACCCATACATGTCATATTTATAACCCATACATGTCATATATATAACCCATACATGTCATATATATAACCCATACATGTCATATTTATAACCCATACATGTCATATATATAACCCATACCATACATGTCATATTTATAACCCATACATGTCATATTTATAACCCATACATGTCATATTTATAACCCATACATGTCATATATATAACCCATAACATACATGTCATATATATAACCCATACATGTCATATTTATAACCCATACATGTTATAATACATGTTATATAACCCATAACCCATACAAGTCATATTTATAACCCATACAAGTCCTATTTATAACCCATACAGATTAAAAAGCAGTACATAAGCAGAACATATATATAACCCATACAGTCATTTATACATAAGTCAGTACATACATGTCATATATATAACATAGCAGTGTCATATATATAGCATGACATATTATGCATACAGTCATTTATAACATAGCAGTGTCATATTATAACCCATACAGTCATATAACATAGCAGTACATAGCAGTAACATAGCATATATATAACCATACATGTCATTTATAACATAGTCATATATATACATATGTCATATATATAACCCATACATGTCATATATATAACATACATAGTCATATATATAACCCATAGTGCATATTATAACATACATGTCAATTTATACATACATGCATATATATAACCCATACATGTCATATTTATAACCCATACATGTCATATTTATACCCATACAGTCATATAACATACATGTCATATTTATAACATAGCAGTACATATTATAACCCATACATGTCATATTTATACATAGCATGTCATATTATAACATACATGTCATATTTATACATACAGCATATAACATACAGTACATTTATAAGCAGTACACATATTATAACCCATAAGTCATATAACATAGCAGTATACATGTCATATTTATAACCCATACATGTCATATATATAACCCATACATGTCATATTTATATACATGTCAGTACATAGCATATACATAGCATATATATAACCCATAC
This sequence comes from Oncorhynchus nerka, assembly GCF_034236695.1. Lineage (NCBI taxonomy): Eukaryota > Metazoa > Chordata > Actinopteri > Salmoniformes > Salmonidae > Oncorhynchus > Oncorhynchus nerka. The sequence goes on from NW_027040359.1 coordinate 25,144, forward strand.
ATGTCATTTATAACATACAGTATATATATATACATAATGTCATATATATAACCCATACAGCAGTACATAGTCATATACATATATAACCCATACATGTCATATAACATACATGTCATATATATACATATTTATAACCCATACATGTTATATTATAACCCATAAGCTATTTATACATAGTCCATTTATATACAGATTAGCAGTACATAGCAGTACATATTATAGCATACAAAGCAGTACATAGCAGTACATAGCAGTACATAGCAGTACATATTATGCATAAGCAGTACATAGCAGTACATAGCAGTACATATTATGCATAAGCAGTACATAGCAGTACATATTATACCTAAGCAGTACATAGCAGTACATAAGCAGTACATAGCAGTACATAGCAGTACATAGCAGTACATAGCAGTACATAAACAGTACATAGCAGTATATACATATTATACATAAACAGTACATAGCAGTATATAGCAGTGCATATTATGCATAATAAGCAGTACATAGCAGTACATAGCAGTACATAGCAGTACATATTATGCATAAGCAGTACATAGCAGTCATATATTATACATAAGCAGTACATAGCAGTACATATTAGTACATATACATAGTACATAAGCAGTACATAGCAGTACATAGCAGTACATAGCAGTACATAGCAGTACATAGCAGTACATATTATACATCATAAGCAGTACATAGCAGTACATAGCAGTACATATTATACATAAGCAGTACATAGCAGTATATAGCAGTACATATTACATATGCATAAGCAGTACATAGCAGTGCATAGCAGTACATATTATACATAAGCAGTACATAGCAGTGCATAGCAGTACATAGCAGTACATATTATGCATAAGCAGTACATAGCAGTACATAGCAGTACATATTATGCATAAGCAGTACATAGCAGTACATATTATACCTAAGCAGTACATAGCAGTACATAAGCAGTACATAGCAGTATATAGCAGTACATATTATGCATAAGCAGTACATAGCAGTACATATTATGCATAAGCAGTACATAGCAGTATATAGCTGTACATATTATGCATAAGCAGTACATAGCAGTACATAGCAGTACATATTATGCATAAGCAGTACATAGCAGTACATAGCAGTACATAGCAGTACATATTATTCATAAGCAGTACATAGCAGTACATAGCAGTACATAGCAGTACATAGCAGTACATAGCAGTACATATTATTCATAAGCAGTACATAGCAGTACATAGCAGTACATATTATACATAAGCAGTACATAGCAGTATATAGCAGTACATATTATGCATAAGCAGTACATAGCAGTGCATAGCAGTACATATTATACATAAGCAGTACATAGCAGTATATAGCAGTACATATTATGCATAAGCAGTACATAGCAGTACATAGCAGTACATATTATGCATAAACAGTATATAGCAGTACATATTATGCATAAGCAGTACATAGCAGTACATAACAGTACATAGCAGTACATATTATGCATAAGCAGTACATAGCAGTACATATTATACATAAGCAGTATATAGCAGTACATATTATGCATAAGCAGTACATAGCAGTACATAGCAGTACATAGCAGTACATATTATGCATAAACAGTACATAGTACATATTACATAAGCAGTACATAGCAGTTATGCATAAACAGTACATAGCAGTACATAGCAGTACATATTATGCATAAGCAGTACATAGCAGCACATATTATACAGTAGCAGTAGCAGTATACATATGCATAAACAGTACATAGCAGTGCATATTATATTATAAGCAGTACATAGCAGTACATAGCAGTACATATTATGCATAAACAGTACATAGCAGTACATATTATGCATAAGCAGTACATAGCAGTACATAGCAGTACATATTATGCATAAGCAGTACATAGCAGTACATAGCAGTACATATTATACATAAGCAGTACATAGCAGTATATAGCAGTACATATTATGCATAACATACAGTACATATTATGCAGTACATAGCAGTACATAGCAGTACATATTATGCATAAACAGTACATAGCAGTACATAGCAGTACATATTATGCATAACAGTACATAGCAGTAATTATGCAGCAGTACATAGCAGTACATAGCAGTACATATTATGCATAAGCAGTACATAGCAGTACATAGCAGTACATATTATTATGCATAAACAGTACATAGCAGTACAGTACATATTATGCATAAACAGTACATAGCAGTACATAGCAGTACATATTATGCATGCAGTACATAGCAGTATATAGCAGTACATATTATGCATAAACAGTATATAGCAGTATGCATAAGCAGTACATATTATACATAAACAGTACATAGCAGTACATATTATGCATAAGCAGTACATAGCAGTACATATTATACATAAGCAGTATATAGCAGTACATATTATGCATAAACAGTACATAGCAGTACATAGCAGTACATAGCAGTACATATTATGCATAAACAGTACATAGCAGTACATAGCAGTACATATTATGCATAAACAGTACATAGCAGTACATAGCAGTACATATGCATAAATATTATGCATAGCAGTACATATTAGTACATAGCAGTACATAGCAGTACATAACAGTACATAGCAGTATATTATGCATAAGCAGTACATAGCAGTACATTATACATAAGCAGTATATAGCAGTACATATTATGCATAAACAGTACATAGCAGTACATAGCAGTACATAGCAGTACATATTATGCATAAACAGTACATAGCAGTACATAGCAGTACATATTATGCATAAACATAAGCAGTACATAGCAGTGCATATTATGCATAAGCAGTACATAGCAGTACATAGCAGTACATATTATGCATAAACAGTACATAGCAGTGCATATTATGCATAAGCAGTACATAGCAGTACATAGCAGTACATATTATGCATAAACAGTACATAGCAGTACATAGCAGTACATAGCAGTACATATTATGCATAAACAGTACATAGCAGTACATAGCAGTACATATTATGCATAAGCAGTACATAGCAGTACATAGCAGTACATAGCAGTACATAGCAGTACATATTATGCATAAACAGTACATAGCAGTACATAGCAGTACATATTATGCATAAACAGTACATAGCAGTACATAGCAGTACATATTATGCATAAGCAGTACATAGCAGTACATAGCAGTACATAGCAGTACATATTATGCATAAGCAGTACATAGCAGTACATAGCAGTACATAGCAGTGCATAGCAGTGCATATTATGCATAAGCAGTACATAGCAGTGCATAGCAGTGCATATTATGCATAAGCAGTACATAGCAGTACATATTATGCATAAGCAGTACATAGCAGTACATAGCAGTACATAGCAGTACATATTATACATAAGCAGTACATAGCAGTACATAGCAGTACATAGCAGTATATAGCAGTGCATATTATGCATAAGCAGTACATAGCAGTACATAGCAGTACATAGCAGTACATAGCAGTAGATAGCAGTAGATAGCAGTAAATTGCAGTACATAGCAGTACATAGCAGTACATAGCAGTACATAGCAGTACATAGCAGTACATAGCAGTATATAGCAGTACATTGCAGTATATAGCAGTACATAGCAGTACATAAGCAGTACATTAGCAGTACATAGCAGTACATAGCAGTACATAGCATAAACAATCATCAAGACTCTTTTTAGCCTACAAGTAAGATACATTTTATTCTCCGAAAGAGAAGAAGAAGAAGAAGAAAGAGAAGAAGAAAGAGAAGAAGGAAGAAGAAGAAGCAGAAAGAGAAGAATGAAGAAGAAGGAAAGAAGAATAAGAAGCAGAAGAAGGAAGAAGAAGAAAAAAGAGAAGAAGAAAGAGAAGAAGAAGAAGAGAAGGACGAAGAAGAAGAAAGAGAAGAAGAAAGAGAAGGAAGAAGAAGCAGAAGAAGAAGAAGAAGAAGAAGAAGAGAAGAAGAAAGAGAAGGAAGAAGAAGAAAGAGAAGAAGAAAGAGAAGAAAAAAGAGAAGAAGGAAGAGAAGAAGAAAGAGAAGAAGGAAGAAGTAGGGAGAGGAAGGAAGAGAAGACGGAAGAAGAAGGAATAGGAAGGAAGAGAAGAATAAGAAGCAGAGGAAGAAGGAAGAAGAAGAAGAAAGAGAAGAAGAAGAAAATAGAAGAAGCAGCAGAAGTAGAGTTATATTTCCTGTCACCCCTGGTGGCACTGTCATAGTTTTTTTCAATTACATGTGCAAAGTGGGATTCTATCTATAGTGAAATTAGAACTATGTGGAGGAATTTTCATTACTTTTTTCTCTAATAAGCCTCTTATATTTCATTATCGTGGTAATCAGCACTGTTCTTATCAGTACCGTCCACTCATCATTATACTAGAGGAATCAGACTGAGCAATGTCTCTTTCTGTCCTGGTTCGCCTACTCACCGAGCATTACTCCCAAATGGCACCCTATTCCCAAAATAGTGCACTTCTTTTGACCAGGGTGCCATAGGGCCCTGGCTAACGTAGTGCACTAAATAGGGAATAGGGTTTCATAGGGCTCTGGTCTAACGTAGTGGACTAAATAGGGAATATTGTTCTATAGGGCTCTGGTCTAACGTAGTGCACTAAATAGGGAATGGGGTTCTATAGGGCTCTGGTCTAACGTAGTGCACTATATTAGGGAATAGGGTTCTATAGGGCCCTGGTCTAACGTAGTGCACTATATTAGGGAATGGGGTTCTATAGGGCTCTGGTCTAACGTAGTGCACTATATTAGGGAATGGGGTTCTATAGGGCTCTGGTCTAACGTAGTGCACTATATTAGGGAATAGGGTGCCATTTGGGAGTAATCCTATTCCTCTTCT
>NW_027040359.1:35000-67500 GCF_034236695.1 Oncorhynchus nerka
ACCACATCATCCAGTCTATATCATCCAGTCTGTATAGACCACATCATCCAGTCTGTATAGACCACATCATCCAGTCTGTATAGACCACATCATCCAGTCTGTATAGACCACATCATCCAGTCTGTATCATCTAGTCTGTATAGACCACATCATCCAGTCTATATCATCCAGTCTGTATAGACCATATCATCCAGTCTGTATAGACCATATCATCCAGTCTGTATAGACCACATCATCCAGTCTGTATAGACCACATCATCCAGTCTGTATCATCCAGTCTGTGTAGACCATATCATCCAGTCTGTATAGACCACATCATCCAGTCTGTATAGACCACATCATCCAGTCTCTATAGACCACATCATACAGTCTGTATCATCCAGTCTGTATACACCATATCATCCAGTCTGTATAGACCACATCATCCAGTCTGTATCATCCAGTCTGTATACACCATATCATCCAGTCTGTATAGACCACATCATCCAGTCTATATCATCCAGTCTGTATAGACCATATCATCCAGTCTGTATAGACCACATCATCCAGTCTGTATCATCCAGTCTGTATAGACCACATCATCCAGTCTATATCATCCAGTCTGTATCATCCATTCTGTATAGACCACATCATCCAGTCTGTATAGACCATATCATCCAGTCTGTATAGACCACATCATCCAGTCTGTATACACCACATCATCCAGTCTATATCATCCAGTCTGTATAGACCATATCATCCAGTCTGTATAGACCACATCATCCAGTCTATATCATCCAGTCTGTATAGACTACATCATCCAGTCTGTATAGACCACATCATCCATCTATATCATCCAGTCTGTATAGACCACATCATCCAGTCTGTATAGACCACATCATCCAGTCTGTATAGACCACATCATCCAGTCTGTATAGACCACATCATCCAGTCTGTATCATCAGTCTGTATAGACCACATCATCCAGTCTATATCATCCAGTCTGTATAGACCACATCATCCAGTCTGTATAGACCACATCATCTGTATCAGTCTGTATAGACCACATCATCCAGTCTGTATAGACCACATCATCCAGTCTGTATCATACATCCATAGACCATATCATCCAGTCTGTATAGACCACATCATCCAGTCTGTATAGACCACATCATCCAGTCTGTATAGACCATATCATCCAGTCTGTATCATCCAGTCTGTATAGACCACTACATCCAGTCTGTATCATCCAGTCTGTATAGACCACATCATCCAGTCTGTATAGACCACATCATCCAGTCTGCATAGACCACATCATCCAGTCTGTATAGACCACATCATCCAGTCTGTATAGACCATATCATCCAGTCTGTATAGACCACATCATCCAGTCTGTATAGACCACATCATCCCGTCTGTATAGACCACATCATCCAGTCTGTATAGACCACATCACCAGTCTGTATAGACCACATCATCTAGTCTGTATAGACCACATCATCCAGTCTGTATAGACCACATCATCCAGTCTGTATCATCCAGTCTGTATAGACCATATCATCCAGTCTGTATCATCCAGTCTGTATAGACCACATCATCCAGTCTGTATCATCCAGTCTGCATAGACCACATCATCCAGTCTGTATAGACCACATCATGCAGTCTGTATAGACCACATCATCCAGTCTGTATAGACCACATCATCCAGTCTGTATCATCCAGTCTGTATAGACCATATCATCCAGTCTGTATAGACCACATCATCCAGTCTGTATAGACCACATCATCCAGTCTGTATAGACCACATCATCCAGTCTGTATAGACCACATCATCCAGTCTGTATCATCCAGTCTGTATAGACCACATCATCCAGTCTGTATCATCCAGTCTGTATAGGCCACATCATCCATTCTGTATAGACCACATCAGCCAGTCTGTATCATCCAGTCTGTATAGACCACATCATCCAGTCTGTATCATCCAGTCTGTATAGACCATATCATCCAGTCTGTATAGACCACATCATCCAGTCTATATCATCCAGTCTGTATAGACCACATCATCCAGTCTGTATCATCCAGTCTGTATAGACCACATCATCCAGTCTATATCATCCAGTCTGTATCATCCAGTCTGTATAGACCACATCATCCAGTCTGTATAGACCATATCATCCAGTCTGTATAGACCACATCATCCAGTCTGTATCATCCAGTCTGTATAGACCATATCATCCAGTCTGTATAGACCACATCATCCAGTCTGTATAGACCACATCATCAGTCATCATCCAGTCTGTATAGACCATATCATCCAGTCTGTATAGACCACATCATCCAGTCTATATCATCCAGTCTGTATAGACCACATCATCCAGTCTGTATAGACCACATCATCCAGTCTATATCATCCAGTCTGTATAGACCACATCATCCAGTCTGTATAGACCACATCATCCAGTCTGTATAGACCACATCATCCAGTCTGTATAGACATTTACATTTCATCCAGTCATTTATAGACCACTTATCCAGAGCGACTTACAAGTGGTGCTTTCACCTTATGACATCCAGTGGTACTTTACAATAGTGCATCTAGGTCTTTTAAAGACCACATCCAGGTATTCCTTAAAGAGGTGGGGTTTCAGGTGTCTCCGGAAGGTGTATGACCACATCATCCAGTCCATGATCCAGTCTGTTCCATCCAGTCTGGGACCACATCAACAGTTTTGATCCACTGTCTTCCCAGTGGTAGGGACCACATCATCCAGTCTGGATAGAACCCAGTGTATCCCAGTCTGTATAGGGCCATCATCCAGTCTGGATCATCCAGTCTGAGGTGCCGTTCCATCCAGTCTGTAGGCAAGCACCATGGTCCCACATCATCCAGTCTGTATAGACCACATCAGCCAGTCTGAGAGGAACATGGGAAGGTTGAACACCATTCGGGCTGTATAGACCATTCTGGATGAGTTGTAGACCATTTCATGGCCAGTCTGTATAGCCCAGCCATCAGCCAGTCTGTAGTAATCCAGTCTGGGAGATGATCATCCAGTGCCTGGATTAGGACCCACATCATCCTGTCTGATATCATCCAGTCTGTAGACCATGAACCTCAGGATCATCCAGTCTTGATAGACCACATCACAGTCTGTCCAGGATCATCCAGTTCTGTATAGACCACATCATCCAGTCTGTATAGACCACATCATCCAGTCTGTATCATCCAGTCTGTATAGACCACATCATCCAGTCTATATCATCCAGTCTGTATAGACCATATCATCCAGTCTGTATAGACCACATCATCCAGTCTGTATAGACATCACATCATCCAGACCAGTCATCCAGTCTGTATAGACCACTTCATCCAGTCTGTATCATCCAGTCTGTATAGACCACATCATCCAGTCTGTATAGACCACATCATCCAGTCTATATCATCCAGTCTGTATAGACCATATCATCCAGTCTGTATAGACCACATCATCCAGTCTGTATAGACCACATCATCCAGTCTGTATAGACCACATCATCCAGTCTATATCATCCAGTCTGTATAGACCATATCATCCAGTCTGTATAGACCACATCATCCAGTCTATATCATCCAGTCTGTATAGACCACATCATCCAGTCTGTATAGACCATATCATCCAGTCTGTATAGACACATCATCCAGTCTATATCCAGTCTGTATAGACCACATCATCCAGTCTGTATAGACCACATCATCCAGTCTGTATAGACCATATCATCCAGTCTGTATAGACCACATCATCCAGTCTGTATAGACCACATCATCCAGTCTGTATAGACCACATCATCCAGTCTGTATCATCCAGTCTGTATAGACCACATCATCCAGTCTGTATCATCCAGTCTGTATAGACCAGATCATCCAGTCTGTATAGACCACATCATCCAGTCTGCATAGACCACATCATCCAGTCTGTATAGACCACATCATCCAGTCTGTATAGACCATATCATCCAGTCTGTATAGACCACATCATCCAGTCTGTATAGACCACATCATCCCGTCTGTATAGACCACATCATCCAGTCTGTATAGACCACATCACCAGTCTGTATAGACCACATCATCCAGTCTGTATAGACCACATCATCCAGTCTGTATAGACCACATCATCCAGTCTGTATCATCCAGTCTGTATAGGCCACATCATCCAGTCTGTATAGACCACATCAGCCAGTCTGTATCATCCAGTCTGTATAGACCACATCATCCAGTCTGTATCATCCAGTCTGTATAGACCATATCATCCAGTCTGTATAGACCACATCATCCAGTCTATATCATCCAGTCTGTATAGACCACATCACCAGTCTGTATAGACCACATCATCCAGTCTGTATCATCCAGTCTGTATAGACCACATCATCCAGTCTGTATCATCCAGTCTGTATACCACATCATCCAGTCTGTATAGACCACATCAGCCAGTCTGTATCATCCAGTCTGTATAGACCACATCATCCAGTCTGTATCATCCAGTCTGTATAGACCATATCATCCAGTCTGTATAGACCACATCATCCAGTCTATATCATCCAGTCTGTATAGACCATATCATCCAGTCTGTATAGACCACATCATCCAGTCTGTATCATCCAGTCTGTATAGACCACATCATCCAGTCTATATCATCCAGTCTGTATCATCCAGTCTGTATAGACCACATCATCCAGTCTGTATAGACCATATCATCCAGTCTGTATAGACCACATCATCCAGTCTGTATCATCCAGTCTGTATAGACCATATCATCCAGTCTGTATAGACCACATCATCCAGTCTGTATAGACCACATCATCCAGTCTATATAGACCAGTCTGCCAGTATACCATATCATCCAGTCTGTATAGACCACATCATCCAGTCTATATCATCCAGTCTGTATAGACCACATCATCCAGTCTGTATAGACCACATCATCCAGTCTATATCATCCAGTCTGTATAGACCACATCATCCAGTCTGTATAGACCACATCATCCAGTCTATATCATCCAGTCTGTATAGACCACATCATCCAGTCTGTATAGACCACATCATCCAGTCTGTATAGACCACATCATCCAGTCTGTATAGACCACATCATCCAGTCTGTATCATCCAGTCTGTATAGACCACATCATCCAGTCTATATCATCCAGTCTGTATAGACCATATCATCCAGTCTGTATAGACCACATCATCCAGTCTGTATAGACCACATCATCCAGTCTGTGTCATCCAGTCTGTATAGACCACTTCATCCAGTCTGTATCATCCAGTCTGTATAGACCACATCATCCAGTCTGTATCATCCAGTCTGTATAGACCACATCATCCAGTCTATATCATCCAGTCTGTATAGACCATATCATCCAGTCTGTATAGACCACATCATCCAGTCTATATCATCCAGTCTGTATAGACCACATCATCCAGTCTGTATAGACCACATCATCCAGTCTATATCATCCAGTCTGTATAGACCATATCATCCAGTCTGTATAGACCACATCATCCAGTCTATATCATCCAGTCTGTATAGACCATATCATCCAGTCTGTATAGACCACATCATCCAGTCTATATCATCCAGTCTGTATAGACCACATCATCCAGTCTGTATAGACCACATCATCCAGTCTATATCATCCAGTCTGTATAGACCACATCATCCAGTCTGTATAGACCACATCATCCAGTCTGTATAGACCACATCATCCAGTCTGTATAGACCACATCATCCAGTCTGTATAGACCACATCATCCAGTCTGTATAGACCACATCATCCAGTCTGTATCATCCAGTCTGTATAGACCACATCATCCAGTCTATATCATCCAGTCTGTATAGACCATATCATCCAGTCTGTATAGACCACATCATCCAGTCTGTATAGACCACATCATCCAGTCTGTGTCATCCAGTCTGTTTAGACCACATCATCCAGTCTATATCATCCAGTCTGTATAGACCATATCATCCAGTCTCTATAGACCACATCATCCAGTCTGTATATACCACATCATTCAGTCTGTATAGACCACATCATCCAGTCTATATCATCCAGTCTGTATAGACCATATCATCCAGTCTGTATAGACCACATCATCCAGTCTATATCATCCAGTCTGTATAGACCACATCATCCAGTCTGTATAGACCACATCATCCAGTCTATATCATCCAGTCTGTATAGACCACATCATCCAGTCTGTATAGACACATCATCCAGTCTGTATAGACGACATCATCCAGTCTGTATAGACCACATCATCCAGTCTGTATAGACCACATCATCCAGTCTGTATAGACCACATCATCCAGTATCATCCAGTCTGTATAGACCATATCATCCAGTCTGTATAGACCACATCATCCAGTCTGTATCATCCAGTCTGTATAGACCACATCATCCAGTCTATATCATCCAGTCTGTATCATCCAGTCTGTATAGACCACATCATCCAGTCTGTATAGACCATATCATCCAGTCTGTATAGACCACATCATCCAGTCTGTATAGACCACATCATCCAGTCTATATCATCCAGTCTGTATAGACCACATCATCCAGTCTGTATAGACCACATCATCCAGTCTATATCATCCAGTCTGTATAGACCACATCATCCAGTCTGTATAGACCACATCATCCAGTCTATATCATCCAGTCTGTATAGACCACATCATCCAGTCTGTATAGACCACATCATCCAGTCTGTATAGACCACATCATCCAGTCTGTATAGACCACATCATCCAGTCTGTATAGACCACATCATCCAGTCTGTATAGACCACATCCAGTCTGTATCATCCAGTCTGTATAGACCATATCATCCAGTCTGTATAGACCACATCATCCAGTCTGTATAGACCACATCATCCAGTCTGTATCATCCAGTCTGTATAGACCACATCATCCAGTCTATATCATCCAGTCTGTATAGACCACATCATCCAGTCTCTATAGACCACATCATCCAGTCTGTATAGACCACATCATCCAGTCTGTATAGACCACATCATCCAGTCTGTATAGACCATATCATCCAGTCTGTATAGACCACATCATCCAGTCTATATCATCCAGTCTGTATAGACCACATCATCCAGTCTGTATAGACCACATCATCCAGTCTATATCATCCAGTCTGTATAGACCACATCATCCAGTCTGTATAGACTACATCATCAGTCTGTATCATCCACATCATCCAGTCTGTATAGACCACATCATCCAGTCTGTATAGACCACATCATCCAGTCTGTATAGACCGTATCATCCAGTCTGTATAGACCACATCATCCAGTCTGTATAGACCACATCATCCAGTCTGTATAGACCACATCATCCAGTCTGTATAGAGTATCATCCAGTCTGTATCATCCAGTCTGTATAGACCACATCATCCAGTCTGTATAGACCATCATTATCCAGTCTGTATAGACCACATCATCCAGTCTGTATAGACGTGTCATCCAGTCTGTATCATCCAGTCTGTATAGACAACATCATCCAGTCTGTATAGACCACATCATCCAGTCTGTATAGACCACATCATCCAGTCTGTATAGACACATCATCCAGTCTGTATAGACCACATCATCCAGTCTATCATCCAGACCACATCATCCAGACCATATCATCCAGTCTGTATAGACCATATCATCCAGTCTGTATAGACCACATCATCCAGTCTATATCATCCAGTCTGTATAGACCATATCATCCAGTCTGTATAGACCACATCATCCAGTCTATATCAGACCACATTATCCAGTCTGTATAGACCACATCATCCAGTCTGTATAGACCACATCATCCAGTCTATATCATCCAGTATGTATAGACCACATCATCCAGTCTGTATAGACCACATCATCCAGTCTGTATCATCCAGTCTGTATAGACCATTCATCCAGTCTGTATCATCCAGTCTGTATAGACCACATCATCCAGTCTGTATATACCACATCATCCAGTCTGTATAGACCACATCATCCAGTCTGTATCATCCAGTATGTATAGACCATTCATCCAGTCTGTATAGACCACATCATCCAGTCTGTATCATCCAGTCTGTATAGACCATTCATCCAGTCTGTATCATCCAGTCTGTATAGACCACATCATCCAGTCTGTATAGACCACATCATCCAGTCTGTATAGACCACATCATCCAGTCTATATCATCCAGTCTGTATAGACCATATCATCCAGTCTGTATAGACCACATCATCCAGTCTGTATAGACCACATCATCCAGTCTGTATAGACCACATCATCCAGTCTATATCATCCAGTCTGTATAGACCATATCATCCAGTCTGTATAGACCACATCATCCAGTCTATATCATCCAGTCTGTATAGACCACATCATCCAGTCTGTATAGACCATATCATCCAGTCTGTATAGACCACATCATCCAGTCTATATCATCCAGTCTGTATAGACCACATCATCCAGTCTGTATAGTCCACATCATCCAGTCTGTATAGACCATATCATCCAGTCTGTATAGACCACATCATCCAGTCTGTATAGACCACATCATCCAGTCTGTATAGACCACATCATCCAGTCTGTATCATCCAGTCTGTATAGACCACATCATCCAGTCTGTATCATCCAGTCTGTATAGACCAGATCATCCAGTCTGTATAGACCACATCATCCAGTCTGCATAGACCACATCATCCAGTCTGTATAGACCACATCATCCAGTCTGTATAGACCATATCATCCAGTCTGTATAGACCACATCATCCAGTCTGTATAGACCACATCATCCCGTCTGTATAGACCACATCATCCAGTCTGTATAGACCACATCACCAGTCTGTATAGACCACATCATCCAGTCTGTATAGACCACATCATCCAGTCTGTATAGACCACATCATCCAGTCTGTATCATCCAGTCTGTATAGGCCACATCATCCAGTCTGTATAGACCACATCAGCCAGTCTGTATCATCCAGTCTGTATAGACCACATCATCCAGTCTGTATCATCCAGTCTGTATAGACCATATCATCCAGTCTGTATAGACCACATCATCCAGTCTATATCATCCAGTCTGTATAGACCACATCACCAGTCTGTATAGACCACATCATCCAGTCTGTATCATCCAGTCTGTATAGACCACATCATCCAGTCTGTATCATCCAGTCTGTATAGGCCACATCATCCAGTCTGTATAGACCACATCAGCCAGTCTGTATCATCCAGTCTGTATAGACCACATCATCCAGTCTGTATCATCCAGTCTGTATAGACCATATCATCCAGTCTGTATAGACCACATCATCCAGTCTATATCATCCAGTCTGTATAGACCATATCATCCAGTCTGTATAGACCACATCATCCAGTCTGTATCATCCAGTCTGTATAGACCACATCATCCAGTCTATATCATCCAGTCTGTATCATCCAGTCTGTATAGACCACATCATCCAGTCTGTATAGACCATATCATCCAGTCTGTATAGACCACATCATCCAGTCTGTATCATCCAGTCTGTATAGACCATATCATCCAGTCTGTATAGACCACATCATCCAGTCTGTATAGACCACATCATCCAGTCTATATCATCCAGTCTGTATATACCATATCATCCAGTCTGTATAGACCACATCATCCAGTCTATATCATCCAGTCTGTATAGACCACATCATCCAGTCTGTATAGACCACATCATCCAGTCTATATCATCCAGTCTGTATAGACCACATCATCCAGTCTGTATAGACCACATCATCCAGTCTGTATAGACCACATCATCCAGTCTGTATAGACCACATCATCCAGTCTGTATAGACCACATCATCCAGTCTGTATAGACCACATCATCCAGTCTGTATAGACCACATCATCCAGTCTGTATCATCCAGTCTGTATAGACCACATCATCCAGTCTATATCATCCAGTCTGTATAGACCATATCATCCAGTCTGTATAGACCACATCATCCAGTCTGTATAGACCACATCATCCAGTCTGTGTCATCCAGTCTGTATAGACCACTTCATCCAGTCTGTATCATCCAGTCTGTATAGACCACATCATCCAGTCTGTATCATCCAGTCTGTATAGACCACATCATCCAGTCTATATCATCCAGTCTGTATAGACCATATCATCCAGTCTGTATAGACCACATCATCCAGTCTATATCATCCAGTCTGTATAGACCACATCATCCAGTCTGTATAGACCACATCATCCAGTCTATATCATCCAGTCTGTATAGACCATATCATCCAGTCTGTATAGACCACATCATCCAGTCTATATCATCCAGTCTGTATAGACCATATCATCCAGTCTGTATAGACCACATCATCCAGTCTATATCATCCAGTCTGTATAGACCACATCATCCAGTCTGTATAGACCACATCATCCAGTCTATATCATCCAGTCTGTATAGACCACATCATCCAGTCTGTATATACCACATCATCCAGTCTGTATAGACCACATCATCCAGTCTGTATAGACCACATCATCCAGTCTGTATAGACCACATCATCCAGTCTGTTTAGACCACATCATCCAGTCTGTATCATCCAGTCTGTATAGACCACATCATCCAGTCTATATCATCCAGTCTGTATAGACCATATCATCCAGTCTGTATAGACCACATCATCCAGTCTGTATAGACCACATCATCCAGTCTGTGTCATCCAGTCTGTTTAGACCACATCATCCAGTCTATATCATCCAGTCTGTATAGACCATATCATCCAGTCTCTATAGACCACATCATCCAGTCTGTATATACCACATCATTCAGTCTGTATAGACCACATCATCCAGTCTATATCATCCAGTCTGTATAGACCATATCATCCAGTCTGTATAGACCACATCATCCAGTCTATATCATCCAGTCTGTATAGACCACATCATCCAGTCTGTATAGACCACATCATCCAGTCTATATCATCCAGTCTGTATAGACCACATCATCCAGTCTGTATAGACTACATCATTCAGTCTGTATAGACGACATCATCCAGTCTGTATAGACCACATCATCCAGTCTGTATAGACCACATCATCCAGTCTGTATAGACCGTATCATCCAGTCTGTATAGACCATATCATCCAGTCTGTATAGACCACATCATCCAGTCTGTATCATCCAGTCTGTATAGACCACATCATCCAGTCTATATCATCCAGTCTGTATCATCCAGTCTGTATAGACCACATCATCCAGTCTGTATAGACCATATCATCCAGTCTGTATAGACCACATCATCCAGTCTGTATAGACCACATCATCCAGTCTATATCATCCAGTCTGTATAGACCATATCATCCAGTCTGTATAGACCACATCATCCAGTCTATATCATCCAGTCTGTATAGACCACATCATCCAGTCTGTATAGACCACATCATCCAGTCTATATCATCCAGTCTGTATAGACCCCATCATCCAGTCTGTATATACCACATCATCCAGTCTGTATAGACCACATCATCCAGTCTGTATAGACCACATCATCCAGTCTGTATAGACCACATCATCCAGTCTGTTTAGACCACATCATACAGTCTGTATCATCCAGTCTGTATAGACCATATCATCCAGTCTGTATAGACCACATCATCCAGTCTGTATAGACCACATCATCCAGTCTGTGTCATCCAGTCTGTATAGACCACATCATCCAGTCTATATCATCCAGTCTGTATAGACCATATCATCCAGTCTCTATAGACCACATCATCCAGTCTGTATATACCACATCATCCAGTCTGTATAGACCACATCATCCAGTCTATATCATCCAGTCTGTATAGACCATATCATCCAGTCTGTATAGACCACATCATCCAGTCTATATCATCCAGTCTGTATAGACCACATCATCCAGTCTGTATAGACCACATCATCCAGTCTATATCATCCAGTCTGTATAGACGACATCATCCAGTCTGTATAGACTACATCATTCAGTCTGTATAGACGACATCATCCAGTCTGTATAGACCACATCATCCAGTCTGTATAGACCACATCATCCAGTCTGTATAGACCGTATCATCCAGTCTGTATAGACCACATCATCCAGTCTGTATAGACCACATCATCCAGTCTGTATAGACCACATCATCCAGTCTGTATAGACCGTATCATCCAGTCTGTATCATCCAGTCTGTATAGACAACATCATCCAGTCTGTATAGACCACATTATCCAGTCTGTATAGACCACATCATCCAGTCTGTATAGACCGTGTCATCCAGTCTGTATCATCCAGTCTGTATAGACAACATCATCCAGTCTGTATAGACCACATCATCCAGTCTGTATAGACCACATCATCCAGTCTGTATAGACCACATCATCCAGTCTGTATAGACCACATCATCCAGTCTGTATAGACCACATCATCCAGTCTGTATCATCCAGTCTGTATAGACCATATCATCCAGTCTGTATAGACCACATCATCCAGTCTGTATCATCCAGTCTGTATAGACCGTATCATCCAGTCTGTATAGACAACATCATCCAGTCTGTATAGACCACATTATCCAGTCTGTATAGACCACATCATCCAGTCTGTATAGACCACATCATCCAGTCTGTATCATCCAGTATGTATAGACCATTCATCCAGTCTGTATAGACCACATCATCCAGTCTGTATCATCCAGTCTGTATAGACCATTCATCCAGTCTGTATCATCCAGTCTGTATAGACCACATCATCCAGTCTGTATAGACCACATCATCCAGTCTGTATAGACCACATCATCCAGTCTGTATCATCCAGTCTGTATAGACCATTCATCCAGTCTGTATCATCCAGTCTGTATAGACCACATCATCCAGTCTGTATAGACCACATCATCCAGTCTGTATAGACCACATCATCCAGTCTGTATAGACCATATCATCCAGTCTGTATAGACCTTATCAATCCGTCTGTAGCATCCAGTCTGTATAGACCTTATCAATCAGTCTGTATCATCCAGTCTGTATAGACCGTATCATCCAGTCTGAATCATCCAGTCTGAATCATCCAGTCTGTATAGACCGTATCATCCAGTCTGTATAGACCACATCATCTAGTCTGTATAGACCACATCATCCAGTCTATATCACCCAGTCTGTATAGACCACATCATCCAGTCTGTATAGACCACATCATCCAGTCTGTATCATCCAGTCTGTATCATCCAGTCTGTATAGACCACATCATCCAGTCTGTATCATCCAGTCTGTATCATCCAGTCTGTATAGACCACATCATCCAGTCTGTATAGACCACATCATCCAGTCTGTATATACCATATCATCCATTCTGTATAGACCACATCATCCAGTCTATATCATCCAGTCTGTATAGACCACATCATCCAGTCTGTATAGACCACATCATCCAGTCTGTATCATCCAGTCTGTATCGACCATATCATCCAGTCTGTATCATCCAGTCTGTGTAGACCACATCATCCAGTCTGTATAGACCATATCATCCAGTCTGTATAGACCACATCATCCAGTCTGTATCATCCAGTCTGTATAGACCATATCATCCAGTCTGTATAGACCACATCATCCAGTCTGTATAGACCATATCATCCAGTCTGTATAGACCACATCATCCAGTCTGTATCATCCAGTCTGTATAGACCACATCATCCAGTCTGCATAGACCACATCATCCAGTCTGTATAGACCACATCATCCAGTCTGTATAGACCACATCATCCAGTCTGTATAGACCATATCATCCAGTCTGTATCATCCAGTCTGTATAGACTACATCATCCAGTCTGTATAGACCACATCATCCAGTCTGCATAGACCACATCATCCAGTCTGTATAGACCACATCATCCAGTCTGTATAGACCACATCATCCAGTCTGCATAGACCACATCATCCAGTCTGTATAGACCACATCATCCAGTCTGTATAGACCACATCATCCAGTCTGTATCGACCATATCATCCAGTCTGTATCATCCAGTCTGTGTAGACCATATCATCCAGTCTGTATCATCCAGTCTGTATAGACCACATTATCCAGTCTGCATAGACCATATCATCCAGTCTGTATAGACCACATCATCCAGTCTATATCATCCAGTCTGTATAGACCACATCATCCAGTCTATATAGACCATATCATCCAGTCTGTATAGACCACATCATCCAGTCTGCATAGACCACATCATCCAGTCTGTATAGACCACATCATCCAGTCTGTATAGACCACATCATCCAGTCTGTATCATCCAGTCTGTGTAGACCATATCATCCAGTCTGTATCATCCAGTCTGTATAGACCACATCATCCAGTCTGCATAGACCACATCATCCAGTCTGTATAGACCACATCATCCAGTCTGTATCATCCAGTCTGTATAGACAATATTATCCAGTCTGTATAGACCACATCATCCAGTCTGTATCATCCAGTCTGTATAGACCACATCATCCAGTCTGTATCATCCAGTCTGTATAGACCACATCATCCAGTCTGTATCATCCAGTCTGTATTCAGATTTTTCATGTTTTTTTCCCAGAAAGCTTTGGATTTTGTCCACATGGATCTTTTAGTCTGTACAGTAGATTGATAATGATAGGGGCTGATGGGAAATTATATCACGCAATACAGTATCTCCACTAAGCCCCAACTGCCTGTGTGCGTGTTAATGAATATCTCACAGGTTGGTTTCCCACTCCCTCGGGTGTAAAATGACTTGGTTTAAACGTCCAGACCGGGTTTAAACGTCCAGAACGTGTTTAAACGTCCAGAACGTGTTTAAACGGCCAGACTGGGTTTAAACGTCCAGAACGGGCTTAAACGTCCAGAACGTGTTTAAACGTTTAAACGTCCAGAACGTGTTTAAATGGCCAGACCGGGTTTAAACGTCCAGACCGGTTTTAAACGTCCAGAACATGTTTAAACATCCAGCACGTGTTTAAACGTCCAGACCGGGTTTAAACGTCCAGAACGTGTTTAAACGTCCAGACTGGGTTTAAACGTCCAGACTGGGATTAAACGTCCAGACTGGGTTTAAACGTCCAGACCGGATTTAAACGTCCAGAACGTGTTTAAACATCCAGACCGGCTTTAAACCGATGGCAGACTGGGTTTAAATAGAAGTTTAATTCTTTAGGTGGTGGGCACTGAGCAGAACACCGGAGTAATTATCCCTGAATTATCACTGTTAATTAATGTGATGTTTGTTTATGTGTCAAATAATCCCATAAGAGTTTACCAAATGGAGATAGAAACCAAATGTAATTCATTCAATCACCCTCACCCAGACACACACACACACACACACCCTCACACACACACACACACACACCCACACGGGATGCCCAATCACAGCCGGGAGCCTTTCTGCTCTGCGACCACCCAGACGGCGCCCTACGGGACACCCAATCACAGCCAGACCTTCTGCTCTGCGACCACCCAGACGGCGCCCTACGGGACGCCCAATCACAGCCGGATTGTGACTCAGCCTGGATTCTAACCAGGTACTGCAGTGGCGCCTCTTGCAATAGAGTTGCCGTGTTTTAGACCGCTGCCCAACCCGTGGGAGCCCTTCTGCTCTGCGCCCCCAGACGGCCCCCTATTCCCTATTTAGTGCATAACTCTTGCAATAGAGTTGCCGTGTTTTAGACCTTCAGGAACTTGTACTAGGAATAGTACAATGCACCAGGTGCATTATGGGGAAATGTCATTGTGCATCAGCAGTGTTTTCTCTCGTTATGTCCGTCTCTGACAGTCACTGACTTAGTCATGTCATCTGATGTTTTGATTGGTTCATGAGTCTCGCCAGCTATCTAAACATTATAGTATATCATTGCCAAATGACTGACAGGGGCAAGCAGGTGGCCTCCATTGATGTATTTTGTCAGGCGCACTCAGATCGTATGAACGTGGAATCATTTATTGTCAAAATGTGTAGATATGAAGGAAATCATCTTTATAAAACAGCAAAAAATCTTTCTCCACCTTTCGGCAAAATGTGTAGAATTTCAGGAAATGAGCGTTTTAAAACTGAAAAATCTTGTCTCCGAACACTTTAAAATGGCAACATTTTCTCTGCACCACATGGCAAAATGTGTAGAATTGTAAGAGATTCGCTTTAAAATGTTGACTCTGCCACCAAGAAGATCGGGCAGACAAATATGTAGTCAAGACAAAATTACTCTGTTTGGTGGATTCATATTGAATAAAGCTGTTAACCACTAAATACCAGTAGACAACTAGACCAGAAACCTTGAGGTCAGAACATAATACCAGTAGACAACTAGAGCTGAAACCTTGAGGTCAGAACATAATACCAGTAGACAACTAGAACATAATACCAGTAGACAACTAGAACATAATACCAGTAGACAACTAGAACATAATACCAGTAGACAACTAGACCAAAAACCTTGAGGTCAGAAAATAATACCAGTAGACAACTAGAGCTGAAAGCTTGAGGTCAGAACATAATACCAGTAGACAACTAGACCAGAAACCTTGAGGTCAGAACATAATACCAGTACACAACTAGAGCTGAAAGCTTGAGGTCAGAACATAATACCAGTAGACAACTAGAACATAATACCAGTAGACAACTAGAACATAATACCAGTAGACAACTAGACCAGAAACCTTGAGGTCAGAACATAATACCAGTAGACAACTAGAGCTGAAACCTTGAGGTCAGAACATAATACCAGTAGACAACTAGAACATAATACCAGTAGACAACTAGAACATAATACCAGTAGACAACTAGACCAGAAACCTTGAGGTCAGAACATAATACCAGTAGACAACTAGAACATAATACCAGTAGACAACTAGAACATAATACCAGTAGACAACTAGAACATAATACCAGTAGACAACTAGAACATAATACCAGTAGACAACTAGAACATAATACCAGTAGACAACTAGAACATAATACCAGTAGACAACTAGAACATAATACCAGTAGACAACTAGAACATAATACCAGTAGACAACTAGAACATAATACCAGTAGACAACTAGAACATAATACCAGTAGACACCTAGAACAGCAAAATGAAACAATTAACCCATAACTCTAATCCATTTTCACTTATTTTATCAACAACAATTCATGACTACGTGAAGATCTGACCTATTGGGAGATAGGAATAGCCCCTAGGAGAGATGGGAGATAGGAATAGCCCCTAGGAGAGATGGGAGATAGGAATAGCCCCTAGGAGAGATGGGAGACAGGAATAGCCCCTAGGAGAGATGGGAGAGACAGGAATAGCCCCTAGTAGAGATGGGGGATAGGAATAGCCCCTAGGAGAGATGGGGGATAGGAATAGCCTCTAGGAGAGATGGGGGATAGGAATAGCCTCTAGGAGAGATGGGAGATAGGAATAGCCCCTAGGAGAGATGGTAAGATAGGAATAGCCCCTAGGAGAGATGGGAGATAGGAATAGCCCCTAGGAGAGTTGGGAGATAGGAATAGCCCCTAGGAGAGATGGGAGACAGGAATAGCCCCTAGGAGAGATGGGAGATAGGAATAGCCCCTAGGAGAGATGGGAGATAGGAATAGCCTCTAGGAGAGATGGAAGATAGGAATAGCCTCTAGGAGAGTTGGGAGATAGGAATAGCCCCTAGGAGAGATGGGAGACAGGAATAGCCCCTAGGAGAGATGGGAGACAGGAATAGCCCCTAGGGGAGATGGGAGACAGGAATAGCCCCTAGGAGAGATGGGAGACAGGAATAGCCCCTAGTAGAGATGGGAGATAGGAATAGCCCCTATGAGAGATGGGAGACAGGAATAGCCCCTAGGAGAGATGGGAGATAGGAATAGCCCCTAGGAGAGATGGGAGATAGGAATAGCCCCTAGGAGAGATGGGAGATAGGAATAGCCCCTAGGAGAGATGGGGGATAGGAATAGCCCCTAGGAGAGATGGAAGATAGGAATAGCCCCTAGGAGAGATGGGAGACAGGAATAGCCCCTAGGAGAGATGGGAGACAGGAATAGACCCTAGGAGAGATGGGAGACAGGAATAGCCCCTAGGAGAGATGGGAGACAGGAATAGCCCCTAGGAGAGATGGGAGATAGGAATAGCCCCTATGAGAGATGGGAGACAGGAATAGCCCCTAGGAGAGATGGGAGACAGGAATAACCCCTAGGAGAGATGGGAGACAGGAATAGCCCCTATGAGAGATGGGAGATAGGAATAGCCCCTAGGGGAGATAGGAATAGCCCCTAGGAGAGATGGGAGATAGGAATAACCCCTAGGAGAGATGGGAGATAGGAATAGCCCCTATGAGAGATGGGAGATAGGAATAGCCCCTAGGAGAGATGGGAGATAGGAATAGCCCCTAGGAGAGATGGGAGATAGGAATAGTCCCTAGGAGAGATGGGAGATAGGAATAGCCCCTAGGAGAGATGGGAGATAGGAATAGCCCCTAGGAGAGATGGGAGATAGGAATAGCTCCTAGGAGAGATGGAAGATAGGAATAGCCCCTAGGAGAGATGGAAGATTGGAATAGCCCCTAGGAGAGATGGAAGACAGGAATAGCCCCTAGGAGAGATGGGAGACAGGAATAGCCCCTAGGAGAGATGGGAGACAGGAATAGCCCCTAGGAGAGTTGGGAGATAGGAATAGCCCCTAGGAGAGATGGGAGACAGGAATAGCCCCTAGGAGAGATGGGAGACAGGAATAGCCCCTAGGAGAGATGGGAGACAGGAATAGCCCCTAGGAGAGTTGGGAGATAGGAATAGCCCCTAGGAGATATGGGAGATAGGAATAGCCCCTAGGAGAGATGGGAGACAGGAATAGCCCCTAGGAGAGATGGGAGACAGGAATAGCCCCTAGGAGAGATGGGAGACAGGAATAGCCCCTAGGAGAGTTGGGAGATAGGAATAGCCCCTAAGAGAGATGGGAGATAGGAATAGCCCCTAGGAGAGATGGGAGATAGGAATAGCCCCTAGGAGAGATGGGAGATAGGAATAGCCCCTAGGAGAGATGGGAGATAGGAATAGCCCCTAGGAGAGATGGGAGACAGGAATAGCCCCTAGGAGAGATGGAAGATAGGAATAGCCCCTAGGAGAGATGGGAGACAGGAATAGCCCCTAGGAGAGATGGGAGATAGGAATAGCCCCTAGGAGAGTTGGGAGATAGGAATAGCCCCTAGGAGAGATGGGGGATAGGAATAGGCCCTAGGAGAGATGGGAGATAGGAATAGCCCCTAGGAGAGACGGGAGATAGGAATAGACCCTAGGAGAGATGGGGGATAGGAATAGCCCCTAGGAGAGATGGGAGACAGGAATAGCCCCTAGGAGAGATGGTAAGATAGGAATAGCCCCTAGGAGAGATGGGGGATAGGAATAGCCCCTAGGAGAGATGGGAGACAGGAATAGACCCTAGGAGAGTTGGGAGATAGGAATAGCCCCTAGGAGAGATGGGAGACAGGAATAGCCCCTAGGAGAGATGGTAAGATAGGAATAGCCCCTAGGAGAGATGGGGGATAGGAATAGCCCCTAGGAGAGATGGGAGATAGGAATAGCCCCTAGTAGAGATGGGAGATAGGAATAGCCCCTAGGAGAGATGGGAGACAGGAATAGACCCTAGGAGAGATGGGAGACAGGAATAGCCCCTAGGAGAGACGGGAGATAGGAATAGCCCATAGGAGAGATGGGAGACAGGAATAGACCCTAGGAGAGATGGGAGACAGGAATAGCCCCTAGGAGAGACGGGAGATAGGAATAGCCCCTAGGAGAGATGGGAGACAGGAATAGCCCCTAGGAGAGATGGAAGATAGGAATAGCCCCTAGGAGAGACGGGAGATAGGAATAGCCCTTAGGAGAGATGGGGGATAGGAATAGCCCCTAGGATAGATGGGAGATAGGAATAGCCCCTAGGAGAGATGGGAGACAGGAATAGTCCCTAGGAGAGATGGGAGATAGGAATAGCCCCTAGGAGAGTTGGGAGATAGGAATAGCCCCTAGGAGAGATGAGAGACAGGAATAGCCCCTAGGAGAGATGGGAGATAGGAATAGCCCCTAGGAGAGACGGGAGATAGGAATAGCCCCTAGGAGAGATGGGAGATAGGAATAGCCCCTAGGAGATATAGGAATAGCCCCTAGGAGAGATGGGAGATAGGAATAGCCCCTAGGAGAGATGGGAGACAGGAATAGCCCCTAGGAGAGATGGGAGATAGGAATAGCCCCTAGGAGAGATGGGAGATAGGAATAGCCCCTAGGAGAGATGGGAGACAGGAATAGCCCCTAGGAGAGACGGGAGATAGGAATAGCCCCTAGGAGAGATGGGAGATAGGAATAGCCCCTAGGAGAGATGGGAGATAGGAATAGCCCCTAGGAGAGATGGGAGATAGGAATAGCCCCTAGGAGAGATGGGAGATAGGAATAGCCCCTAGGAGAGATGGGAGACAGGAATAGCCCCTAGGAGAGACGGGAGATAGGAATAGCCCCTAGGAGAGATGGGGGATAGGAATAGCCCCTAGGAGAGATGAGAGACAGGAATAGCCCCTAGGAGAGATGGGAGATAGGAATAGCCCCTAGGAGAGACGGGAGATAGGAATAGCCCCTAGGAGAGATGGGAGATAGGAATAGCCCCTAGGAGAGATGAGAGACAGGAATAGCCCCTAGGAGAGACGGGAGATAGGAATAGCCCCTAGGAGAGATGGGGGATAGGAATAGCCCCTAGGACTGATGAGAGACAGGAATAGCCCCTATGAGAGATGGGAGATAGGAATAGCCCCTAGGAGATATAGGAATAGCCCCTAGGAGATATGGGAGATAGGAATAGCCCCTAGGAGAGATGGGAGATAGGAATAGCCCCTAGGAGAGATGGGAGACAGGAATAGCCCCTATGAGAGATGGGAGATAGGAATAGCCCCTAGGAGAGATGGGAGATAGGAATAGCCCCTAGGAGAGATGGGAGACAGGAATAGCCCCTAGGAGAGACGGGAGATAGGAATAGCCCCTAGGAGAGATGGGAGATAGGAATAGCCCCTAGGAGAGATGGGAGATAGGAATAGCCCCTAGGAGAGATGGGAGATAGGAATAGCCCCTAGGAGAGATGGGAGACAGGAATAGCCCCTAGGAGAGACGGGAGATAGGAATAGCCCCTAGGAGAGATGGGGGATAGGAATAGCCCCTAGGAGAGATGAGAGACAGGAATAGCCCCTAGGAGAGACGGGAGATAGGAATAGCCCCTAGGAGAGATGGGGGATAGGAATAGCCCCTAGGACTGATGAGAGACAGGAATAGCCCCTATGAGAGATGGGAGATAGGAATAGCCCCTAGGAGAGACGGGAGATAGGAATAGCCCCTAGGAGAGATGGGAGATAGGAATAGCCCCTAGGAGATATAGGAATAGCCCCTAGGAGATATGGGAGATAGGAATAGCCCCTAGGAGAGATGGGAGATAGGAATAGCCCCTAGGAGAGATGGGAGACAGGAATAGCCCCTAGGAGAGATGGGAGATAGGAATAGCCCCTAGGAGAGACGGGAGATAGGAATAGCCCCTAGGAGAGATGGGAGATAGGAATAGCCCCTAGGAGATATAGGAATAGCCCCTAGGAGATATGGGAGATAGGAATAGCCCCTAGGAGAGATGGGAGATAGGAATAGCCCCTAGGAGAGATGGGAGATAGGAATAGCCCCTAGGAGAGATGGGAGACAGGAATAGCCCCTAGGAGAGACGGGAGATAGGAATAGCCCCTAGGAGAGATGGGAGATAGGAATAGCCCCTAGGAGAGATGGGAGATAGGAATAGCCCCTAGGAGAGATGGGAGATAGGAATAGCCCCTAGGAGAGATGGGAGATAGGAATAGCCCCTAGGAGAGATGGGAGATAGGAATAGCCCCTAGGAGAGATGGAAGATGGGAATAGCCCCTAGGGGAGATAGGAATAGCCCCTAGGAGAGATGGAAGATAGGAATAGCCCCTAGGGGAGATGGGAGATAGGAATAGCCCCTAGGAGAGATGGGAGATGGGAATAGCCCCTAGGGGAGATAGGAATAGCCCCTAGGAGAGATGGAAGATAGGAATAGCCCCTAGGGGAGATAGGAATAGCCCCTAGGAGAGATGGGAGACAGGAATAGCCCCTAGGAGAGATGGAAGATAGGAATAGCCCCTAGGAGAGATGGGAGACAGGAATAGCCCCTAGGAGAGATGGGAGATAGGAATAGCCCCTAGGAGAGATGGGAGATAGGAATAGCCCTAGGAGAGATGGGAGACAGGAATAGCCCCTAGGAGAGATGGGGGATAGGAATAGCCCCTAGGAGAGACGAGGCTGGTGTTAGTGTACTAATTACCAAATTCACAAAATGTCCGCCGTCCCTCTTCTCTTCTCTGTCCTCATTCCTATCTTCTAATGACCTTCAGATTGGAGAAAAGCTCAAATGGTTTTGCCTGACGACTCAATCTGAATTCTTCCCCTGATCTTTTTCCTTTAACATACTTCTGTCTGTCATTGTTGTTTGTGTTGACTTCCCAATGGTGGGCTGTTTTACAAAACATTCATCTGCCATTGAATAGTCTCAAACCAAACAGAACATCAAATGCAATTACACATTGTCTAAACGTCGCTTTACTTGTGTTCCAGGCTCTGGCCCAAAACCACATTGGTGGTGTGGGACCAATCAGAACGGTTAGAATGTGTTCACATTCTAGAAGTTAGGAGGGAGTCAGATCCGGAATCATTAACGGAGAAGAAACGCCCGTGGGCGTGGCGTTTGGCCAGAGCAATGAGTCTGGGTAGCCAGGCAAAAAATGCATTTCATCTCTACTCTAAATAAAGATTGATGAGGCCCAGCCAGTGGTGGAAATGGGCCTTTGCATCCAATACGTTCCTGGAGAGTTTTCTCTACAGGGGATTTAGTGAGAATCACTCAGGTAGACATAATGCAGAGAATGAGTGAAGGAGGGAGGGAGGCAGGGGAGGGAGGGAGGGAGGCAGGGAGGGAGGGAGGCAGAGAGGGAGGGTGGTAGGGAGGGAGGCAGGGAGGCAGGGAGGGAGGGAGGTAGGGCTGGAGGGAGGTAGGGAGGGCTGAGGGAGGGAGGCAGGGAGGGAGGGAGGGAGGGAGGGAGGAAGCTGTGAGTGTTCATCAATATGAATATTCACTTTGTGTTGAACAGTAATGAGGATAATGTCACCAGATCACCAGAAAAATAATTGAAGGAGAGAAAGAGTGAAAATGGAGGGAAGGAGTGTTTTATGAGTAGGACTATTAACTTTGGGTTGTTACAAAGTAATGGGGGTAATAGTGAAGGAGGGAGGGAGGAAGTGAGTGTTTTATTTAATAATGGGGGTAATAGGGAAGGAGGGAGGGAGGAAGTGAGTGTTTTATTTAGTAATGGGGGTAATAGGGAAGGAGGGAGGGAGGAAGTGAGTGTTTTATTTAGTAATGGGGGTAATAGGGAAGGAGGAAGTGAGTGTTTTATTTAGTAATGGGGGTAATAGGGAAGGAGGGAGGGAGGAAGTGAGTGTTTTATTTAGTAATGGGGGTAATAGGGAAGGAGGGAGGGAGGAAGTGAGTGTTTTATTTAGTAATGGGGGTAATAGGGAAGGAGGAAGTGAGTGTTTTATTTAGTAATGGGGCTGGAGGAAGGAGGAAGTGAGTGTTTTATTTAGTAATGGGGGTAATAGGGAAGGAGGGAGGGAGGAAGTGAGTGTTTTATTTAGTAATGGGGGTAATAGGGAAGGAGGGAGGGAGGAAGTGAGTGTTTTATTTAGTAATGGGGGTAATAGGGAAGGAGGGAAGGAGGAAGTGAGTGTTTTATTTAGTAATGGGGGTAATAGGGAAGGAGGAAGTGAGTGTTTTATTTAGTAATGGGGGTAATAGGGAAGGAGGAAGTGAGTGTTTTATTTAGTAATGGGGGTAATAGGGAAGGAGGAAGTGAGTGTTTTATTTAGTAATGGGGGTAATAGGGAAGGAGGAAGTGAGTGTTTTATTTAGTAATGGGGGTAATAGGGCTGGAGGGAAGGAGGAAGTGAGTGTTTTATTTAGTAATGGGGGTAATAGGGAAGGAGGAAGTGAGTGTTTTATTTAGTAATGGGGTAATAGGGAAGGAGGAAGTGAGTGTTTTATTTAGTAATGGGGGTAATAGGGAAGGAGGAAGTGAGTGTTTTATTTAGTAATGGGGTAATAGGGAAGGAGGAAGTGAGTGTTTTATTTAGTAATGGGGGTAATAGGGAAGGAGGTAGTGAGTGTTTTATTTAGTAATGGGGGTAATAGTGAAGGAGGAAGTGAGTGTTTTATTTAGTAATGGGGGTAATAGGGAAGGAGGTAGTGAGTGTTTTATTTAGTAATGGGGGTAATAGGGCTGGAGGGAAGGAGGAAGTGAGTGTTTTATTTAGTAATGGGGGTAATAGGGAAGGAGGAAGTGAGTGTTTTATTTAGTAATGGGGGTAATAGGGAAGGAGGTAGTGAGTGTTTTATTTAGTAATGGGGGTAATAGGGAAGGAGGAAGTGAGTGTTTTATTTAGTAATGGGGGTAATAGGGAAGGAGGAAGTGAGTGTTTTATTTAGTAATGGGGGTAATAGGGCTGGAGGGAAGGAGGAAGTGAGTGTTTTATTTAGTAATGGGGGTAATAGGGAAGGAGGAAGTGAGTGTTTTATTTAGTAATGGGGGTAATAGGGAAGGAGGAAGTGAGTGTTTTATTTAGTAATGGGGGTAATAGGGAAGGAGGAAGTGAGTGTTTTATTTAGTAATGGGGGTAATAGGGAAGGAGGAAGTGAGTGTTTTATTTAGTAATGGGGGTAATAGGGAAGGAGGAAGTGAGTGTTTTATTTAGTAATGGGGGTAATAGGGAAGGAGGAAGTGAGTGTTTTATTTAGTAATGGGGGTAATAGGGAAGGAGGAAGTGAGTGTTTTATTTAGTAATGGGGGTAATAGGGAAGGAGGAAGTGAGTGTTTTATTTAGTAATGGGGGTAATAGGGAAGGAGGAAGTGAGTGTTTTATTTAGTAATGGGGGTAATAGGGAAGGAGGGAGGGAGTGTTTTATTTAGTAATGGGGGTAATAGGGCTGGAGGGAAGGAGGAAGTGAGTGTTTTATTTAGTAATGGGGGTAATAGGGAAGGAGGAAGTGAGTGTTTTATTTAGTAATGGGGGTAATAGGGAGGGAGGAAGTGAGTGTTTTATTTAGTAATGGGGGTAATAGGGAAGGAGGTAGTGAGTGTTTTATTTAGTAATGGGGGTAATAGGGCTGGAGGGAAGGAGGAAGTGAGTGTTTTATTTAGTAATGGGGGTAATAGGGAAGGAGGTAGTGAGTGTTTTATTTAGTAATGGGGGTAATAGGGAAGGAGGTAGTGAGTGTTTTATTTAGTAATGGGGGTAATAGGGAAGGAGGAAGTGAGTGTTTTATTTAGTAATGGGGGTAATAGGGAAGGAGGGAGGGAGTGTTTTATTTAGTAATGGGGGTAATAGGGAAGGAGGGAAGGAGGTAGTGAGTGTTTTATTTAGTAATGGGGGTAATAGGGAAGGAGGAAGTGAGTGTTTTATTTAGTAATGGGGGTAATAGGGAAGGAGGAAGTGAGTGTTTTATTTAGTAATGGGGGTAATAGGGAAGGAGGAAGTGAGTGTTTTATTTAGTAATGGGGGTAATAGGGAAGGAGGAAGTGAGTGTTTTATTTAGTAATGGGGGTAATAGGGAAGGAGGTAGTGAGTGTTTTATTTAGTAATGGGGTAATAGGGAAGGAGGAAGTGAGTGTTTTATTTAGTAATGGGGGTAATAGGGAAGGAGGGAGGGAGTGTTTTATTTAGTAATGGGGGTAATAGGGCTGGAGGAAGGAGGAAGTGAGTGTTTTATTTAGTAATGGGGTAATAGGGAAGGAGGAAGTGAGTGTTTTATTTAGTAATGGGGGTAATAGTAATGGGGGGAAGGAGGAAGTGAGTGTTTTATTTAGTAATGGGGGTAATAGGGAAGGAGGTAGTGAGTGTTTTATTTAGTAATGGGGGTAATAGGGCTGGAGGAAGGAGGAAGTGAGTGTTTTATTTAGTAATGGGGGTAATAGGGAAGGAGGTAGTGAGTGTTTTATTTAGTAATGGGGGTAATAGGGAAGGAGGTAGTGAGTGTTTTATTTAGTAATGGGGGTAATAGGGAAGGAGGAAGTGAGTGTTTTATTTAGTAATGGGGGTAATAGGGAAGGAGGGAGGGAGTGTTTTATTTAGTAATGGGGGTAATAGGGAAGGAGGAAGGAGGTAGTGAGTGTTTTATTTAGTAATGGGGGTAATAGGGAAGGAGGTAGTGAGTGTTTTATTTAGTAATGGGGGTAATAGGGAAGGAGGAAGTGAGTGTTTTATTTAGTAATGGGGGTATTAGGGAAGGAGGGAAGGAGGTAGTGAGTGTTTTATTTAGTAATGGGGTAATAGGGCTGGAGGTAGTGAGTGTTTTATTTAGTAATGGGGGTAATAGGGAAGGAGGAAGTGAGTGTTTTATTTAGTAATGGGGGTAATAGGGAAGGAGGGAAGGAGGTAGTGAGTGTTTTATTTAGTAATGGGGGTAATAGGGAAGGAGGTAGTGAGTGTTTTATTTAGTAATGGGGTAATAGGGAAGGAGGAAGTGAGTGTTTTATTTAGTAATGGGGGTAATAGGGAAGGAGGTAGTGAGTGTTTTATTTAGTAATGGGGGTAATAGGGAAGGAGGAAGTGAGTGTTTTATTTAGTAATGGGGGTAATAGGGAAGGAGGTAGTGAGTGTTTTATTTAGTAATGGGGGTAATAGGGAAGGAGGAAGTGAGTGTTTTATTTAGTAATGGGGGTAATAGGGAAGGAGGTAGTGAGTGTTTTATTTAGTAATGGGGGTAATAGGGAAGGAGGAAGTGAGTGTTTTATTTAGTAATGGGGGTAATAGGGAAGGAGGAAGTGAGTGTTTTATTTAGTAATGGGGGTAATAGGGAAGGAGGAGGGAGTGTTTTATTTAGTAATGGGGGGGGTAATAGGTAATGGGGGTAATAGGGAAGGAGGAAGGAGGTAGTGAGTGTTTTATTTAGTAATGGGGTAATAGTGAAGGAGGAAGTGAGTGTTTTATTTAGTAATGGGGGTATTAGGGAAGGAGGGAAGGAGGTAGTGAGTGTTTTATTTAGTAATGGGGGTAATAGTGAAGGAGGAAGTGAGTGTTTTATTTAGTAATGGGGGTAATAGGGAAGGAGGTAGTGAGTGTTTTATTTAGTAATGGGGGTAATAGGGAAGGAGGTAGTGAGTGTTTTATTTAGTAATGGGGGTAATAGGGAAGGAGGTAGTGAGTGTTTTATTTAGTAATGGGGGTAATAGTGAAGGAGGAAGTGAGTGTTTTATTTAGTAATGGGGGTAATAGTGAAGGAGGAAGTGAGTGTTTTATTTAGTAATGGGGTAATAGTGAAGGAGGAAGTGAGTGTTTTATTTAGTAATGGGGGTAATAGGGAAGGAGGAAGTGAGTGTTTTATTTAGTAATGGGGGTAATAGTGAAGGAGGAAGTGAGTGTTTTATTTAGTAATGGGGGTAATAGTGAAGGAGGAAGTGAGTGTTTTATTTAGTAATGGGGGTAATAGGGAAGGAGGTAGTGAGTGTTTTATTTAGTAATGGGGGTAATAGTGAAGGAGGAAGTGAGTGTTTTATTTAGTAATGGGGGTAATAGGGAAGGAGGTAGTGAGTGTTTTATTTAGTAATGGGGTAATAGTGAAGGAGGAAGTGAGTGTTTTATTTAGTAATGGGGGTAATAGTGAAGGAGGAAGTGAGTGTTTTATTTAGTAATGGGGGTAATAGGGAAGGAGGTAGTGAGTGTTTTATTTAGTAATGGGGGTAATAGTGAAGGAGGAAGTGAGTGTTTTATTTAGTAATGGGGGTAATAGGGAAGGAGGTAGTGAGTGTTTTATTTAGTAATGGGGTAATAGGGAAGGAGGAAGTGAGTGTTTTATTTAGTAATGGGGTATTAGTGAAGGAGGGAAGGAGGAAGTGAGTGTTTTATTTAGTAATGGGGGTAATAGGGAAGGAGGTAGTGAGTGTTTTATTTAGTAATGGGGGTAATAGGGAAGGAGGTAGTGAGTGTTTTATTTAGTAATGGGGGTAATAGGGAAGGAGGTAGTGAGTGTTTTATTTAGTAATGGGGGTAATAGGGCTGGAGGGAAGGAGGTAGTGAGTGTTTTATTTAGTAATGGGGGTAATAGGGAAGGAGGTAGTGAGTGTTTTATTTAGTAATGGGGGTAATAGGGGGAAGGAGTGTTTTATTTAGTAATGGGGGTAATAGGGCTGGAGGGAAGGAGGAAGTGAGTGTTTTATTTAGTAATGGGGGTAATAGGGCTGGAGGGAAGGAGGAAGTGAGTGTTTTATTTAGTAATGGGGGTAATAGGGAAGGAGGTAGTGAGTGTTTTATTTAGTAATGGGGGTAATAGGGAAGGAGGAAGTGAGTGTTTTATTTAGTAATGGGGGTAATAGGGAAGGAGGAAGTGAGTGTTTTATTTAGTAATGGGGTAATAGGGAAGGAGTGTTTTATTTAGTAATGGGGGTAATAGGGAAGGAGGAAGTGAGTGTTTTATTTAGTAATGGGGGTAATAGGGAAGGAGGGAGGGAGTGTTTTATTTAGTAATGGGGGTAATAGGGAAGGAGGGAAGGAGGTAGTGAGTGTTTTATTTAGTAATGGGGGTAATAGGGAAGGAGGTAGTGAGTGTTTTATTTAGTAATGGGGGTAATAGGGAAGGAGGAAGTGAGTGTTTTATTTAGTAATGGGGGTATTAGGGAAGGAGGGAAGGAGGTAGTGAGTGTTTTATTTAGTAATGGGGGTAATAGGGCTGGAGGTAGTGAGTGTTTTATTTAGTAATGGGGGTAATAGGGAAGGAGGAAGTGAGTGTTTTATTTAGTAATGGGGGTAATAGGGAAGGAGGGAAGGAGGTAGTGAGTGTTTTATTTAGTAATGGGGGTAATAGGGAAGGAGGTAGTGAGTGTTTTATTTAGTAATGGGGGTAATAGGGAAGGAGGAAGTGAGTGTTTTATTTAGTAATGGGGTAATAGGGAAGGAGGTAGTGAGTGTTTTATTTAGTAATGGGGGTAATAGGGAAGGAGGAAGTGAGTGTTTTATTTAGTAATGGGGGTAATAGGGAAGGAGGTAGTGAGTGTTTTATTTAGTAATGGGGGTAATAGGGAAGGAGGAAGTGAGTGTTTTATTTAGTAATGGGGGTAATAGGGAAGGAGGTAGTGAGTGTTTTATTTAGTAATGGGGGTAATAGGGAAGGAGGAAGTGAGTGTTTTATTTAGTAATGGGGGTAATAGGGAAGGAGGAAGTGAGTGTTTTATTTAGTAATGGGGGTAATAGGGAAGGAGGGAGGGAGTGTTTTATTTAGTAATGGGGGTAATAGGGAAGGAGGGAAGGAGGTAGTGAGTGTTTTATTTAGTAATGGGGGTAATAGTGAAGGAGGAAGTGAGTGTTTTATTTAGTAATGGGGGTATTAGGGAAGGAGGGAAGGAGGTAGTGAGTGTTTTATTTAGTAATGGGGGTAATAGTGAAGGAGGAAGTGAGTGTTTTATTTAGTAATGGGGGTAATAGGGAAGGAGGTAGTGAGTGTTTTATTTAGTAATGGGGGTAATAGGGAAGGAGGTAGTGAGTGTTTTATTTAGTAATGGGGGTAATAGTGAAGGAGGAAGTGAGTGTTTTATTTAGTAATGGGGGTAATAGTGAAGGAGGAAGTGAGTGTTTTATTTAGTAATGGGGGTAATAGGGAAGGAGGAAGTGAGTGTTTTATTTAGTAATGGGGGTAATAGTGAAGGAGGAAGTGAGTGTTTTATTTAGTAATGGGGGTAATAGTGAAGGAGGAAGTGAGTGTTTTATTTAGTAATGGGGGTAATAGGGAAGGAGGTAGTGAGTGTTTTATTTAGTAATGGGGGTAATAGTGAAGGAGGAAGTGAGTGTTTTATTTAGTAATGGGGTAATAGGGAAGGAGGTAGTGAGTGTTTTATTTAGTAATGGGGGTAATAGTGAAGGAGGAAGTGAGTGTTTTATTTAGTAATGGGGGTAATAGTGAAGGAGGAAGTGAGTGTTTTATTTAGTAATGGGGGTAATAGGGAAGGAGGTAGTGAGTGTTTTATTTAGTAATGGGGGTAATAGTGAAGGAGGAAGTGA
Source organism: Oncorhynchus nerka (assembly GCF_034236695.1). Lineage (NCBI taxonomy): Eukaryota > Metazoa > Chordata > Actinopteri > Salmoniformes > Salmonidae > Oncorhynchus > Oncorhynchus nerka. The sequence continues at coordinate 65,125 of NW_027040359.1, forward strand.
GTGTTTTATTTAGTAATGGGGGTAATAGGGAAGGAGGTAGTGAGTGTTTTATTTAGTAATGGGGGTAATAGGGAAGGAGGAAGTGAGTGTTTTATTTAGTAATGGGGGTATTAGTGAAGGAGGGAAGGAGGAAGTGAGTGTTTTATTTAGTAATGGGGGTAATAGGGAAGGAGGTAGTGAGTGTTTTATTTAGTAATGGGGGTAATAGGGAAGGAGGTAGTGAGTGTTTTATTTAGTAATGGGGGTAATAGGGAAGGAGGTAGTGAGTGTTTTATTTAGTAATGGGGGTAATAGGGCTGGAGGGAAGGAGGTAGTGAGTGTTTTATTTAGTAATGGGGGTAATAGGGAAGGAGGTAGTGAGTGTTTTATTTAGTAATGGGGGTAATAGGGAAGGAGTGTTTTATTTAGTAATGGGGGTAATAGGGCTGGAGGGAAGGAGGAAGTGAGTGTTTTATTTAGTAATGGGGGTAATAGGGCTGGAGGGAAGGAGGAAGTGAGTGTTTTATTTAGTAATGGGGGTAATAGGGAAGGAGGTAGTGAGTGTTTTATTTAGTAATGGGGGTAATAGGGAAGGAGGAAGTGAGTGTTTTATTTAGTAATGGGGGTAATAGGGAAGGAGGAAGTGAGTGTTTTATTTAGTAATGGGGGTAATAGGGAAGGAGTGTTTTATTTAGTAATGGGGGTAATAGGGAAGGAGTGTTTTATTTAGTAATGGGGGTAATAGGGAAGGAGTGTTTTATTTAGTAATGGGGGTAATAGGGAAGGAGTGTTTTATTTAGTAATGGGGGTAATAGGGAAGGAGTGTTTTATTTAGTAATGGGGGTAATAGGGAAGGAGGAAGTGAGTGTTTTATTTAGTAATGGGGGTAATAGGGAAGGAGGGAGGAAGTGTTTTATTTAGTAATGGGGGTAATAGGGAAGGAGGAAGTGAGTGTTTTATTTAGTAATGGGGGTAATAGGGAAGGAGGGAAGGAGGTAGTGAGTGTTTTATTTAGTAATGGGGGTAATAGGGAAGGAGGTAGTGAGTGTTTTATTTAGTAATGGGGGTAATAGGGAAGGAGGAAGTGAGTGTTTTATTTAGTAATGGGGGTATTAGGGAAGGAGGTAGTGAGTGTTTTATTTAGTAATGGGGGTAATAGGGAAGGAGGTAGTGAGTGTTTTATTTAGTAATGGGGGTAATAGGGAAGGAGGTAGTGAGTGTTTTATTTAGTAATGGGGGTAATAGGGAAGGAGGAAGTGAGTGTTTTATTTAGTAATGGGGGTAATAGGGAAGGAGGAAGTGAGTGTTTTATTTAGTAATGGGGGTAATAGTGAAGGAGGAAGTGAGTGTTTTATTTAGTAATGGGGGTAATAGGGAAGGAGGAAGTGAGTGTTTTATTTAGTAATGGGGGTAATAGTGAAGGAGGTAGTGAGTGTTTTATTTAGTAATGGGGCTGGAGGAAGGAGGAAGTGAGTGTTTTATTTAGTAATGGGGGTAATAGGGAAGGAGGAAGTGAGTGTTTTATTTAGTAATGGGGCTGGAGGAAGGAGGAAGTGAGTGTTTTATTTAGTAATGGGGGTAATAGGGAAGGAGGTAGTGAGTGTTTTATTTAGTAATGGGGGTAATAGGGAAGGAGGTAGTGAGTGTTTTATTTAGTAATGGGGGTAATAGGGAAGGAGGTAGTGAGTGTTTTATTTAGTAATGGGGGTAATAGGGAAGGAGGAAGTGAGTGTTTTATTTAGTAATGGGGGTAATAGGGAAGGAGTGTTTTATTTAGTAATGGGGGTAATAGGGAAGGAGGAAGTGAGTGTTTTATTTAGTAATGGGGGTAATAGGGAAGGAGGAAGTGAGTGTTTTATTTAGTAATGGGGGTAATAGGGAAGGAGGAAGTGAGTGTTTTATTTAGTAATGGGGGTAATAGGGAAGGAGGAAGTGAGTGTTTTATTTAGTAATGGGGGTAATAGGGAAGGAGGTAGTGAGTGTTTTATTTAGTAATGGGGGTAATAGGGAAGGAGGTAGTGAGTGTTTTATTTAGTAATGGGGGTAATAGGGAAGGAGGTAGTGAGTGTTTTATTTAGTAATGGGGGTAATAGGGAAGGAGGAAGTGAGTGTTTTATTTAGTAATGGGGGTAATAGGGAAGGAGGTAGTGAGTGTTTTATTTAGTAATGGGGGTAATAGGGAAGGAGGAAGTGAGTGTTTTATTTAGTAATGGGGGTAATAGGGAAGGAGGTAGTGAGTGTTTTATTTAGTAATGGGGGTAATAGGGAAGGAGTGTTTTATTTAGTAATGGGGGTAATAGGGAAGGAGTGTTTTATTTAGTAATGGGGGTAATAGGGAAGGAGTGTTTTATTTAGTAATGGGGGTAATAGGGAAGGAGTGTTTTATTTAGTAATGGG